>NC_026007.2:37410766-37465848 GCF_000442705.2 Elaeis guineensis | reverse complement strand
AAAGATGTATAGAGATTTAAAACAACTCTTCTGGTGGAATGGAATGAAGCAGGAGATAGCTCGGTTTGTATCTCAATGCTTGGTATGCCAGCAAGTGAAAGCCGAACATCAAAAACCTGCTGGTTTGCTAAGATCATTAGAGATATTAGAATAGAAATGGAAGCATATCATGATAGATTTCATTACTGGACTTCCAAGGACAACAAGAAAAAAATGATGCAGTGTGGGTGATTGTTGATCAGCTTACTAAATCAGCTCACTTTCTACCTTTTCGAGTTGGCACTCCACTTGATAAGTTAGTCCAGATGTATATTGATGGAATTGTACGCCTGCATGGTGTTTCTATAAGTATTGTGTCTGATCGAGATCCACGATTCGTATCTAGATTTTGAAAAAGTTTTCAAGATGCTTTGGAGACAGAATTGAGGTTAGTACTGCATTCCATCCCCAGACTGATGGCCAATCTGAAAGGACAATTCAAACTCTTGAGGATAATGTTAAGAGCTTGTGCTTTTGATTTCGAAGGACATTGGGATAATCATGTGACATTGATTGAATTTGCATATAACAATAATTTTCATTCTAGTATCCGGATGGCACCCTATGCAGCCCTATATGGAAGAAAGTGTAGATCCCCTTTGTATTGGGATGAAGTAGGTGAAAAGAAATTAATAAGTCCCGAGTTAGTTCAAGATGCTAGAGATAAAATTTATCTAATCAAGAAAAGACTCAAGGCAGCACAGGATAGACAGAAGAGTTGGACAGATAGAAAAAGAAGAGAATTAGAATTTTAGGTCGGTGATCATATTTTTCTAAAAGTATCACCTACTAAGGGTGTCATGAGGTTTGGGAGACATGGCAAGCTGAGTCTGCGATATATTGGACCTTTTGAAATTTTAAATTGAGTAGGAGATGTTGCTTACGAACTAGCCTTACCACCAGATTTATCCAAAGTGCACAATGTCTTTCATGTTTCACTACTGAGGAAGTTTGTACCTGATCCAAATAGTGTGATAAAGTATGAGCCATTGCAAGTTCATGAAGATCTAACCTATGAAGAATTTTTCCTCTGAATTATTGATCGAAAAGAGCAAGTTCTAAGACGGCGTATCATTTCGTATGTAAAGATTCATTGGAGTAATCATGAAGAGAGAGAGGTCACATGGGAGCTTGAAGATGATATGAAGATGAGATATCCATACTTATTTGAAAATGAAGGTATGTTAAATTTCGAGGATGAATTTTTTTTTAAGGGGGGTAGAATGTGATAACCCGGCCCGATAGGCCAAAAGCCCACTAAACCCACTTAAAAAAAAAAAAAATAGGGTGGAAGACTCCCGATCGGAGTCTTCTCCTTTCCCGATTTCAATCAGGAATCGGAGTCCTAGGGCCATTAAAAGACCCTAGGACGAGCTCTATAAGAACCCCCCTCCTCTCCTCTAAGAGAAGATACAACAGTCACCGACGATCGTCAGAGTTCTTCTTCGATTTTTTCGATTGAAGCCGTGGCCCCTCGACTCGTGCTCGCCGCAATTTCACACCGGTGGGGGTCATCGGAGGCTGTGGTAAGTCCCTTCTCCTCTTCCTCCCTTCTCTCCCTTCTTTCCCATGCCGGTGGGCATGACTGCCAGCGATAGGAGTCACCGGATTTCATCGAAAAAGGGAAGCCTTGTTTGGCCTCTCCCTTTTTCTGGTTTTTAAGGCGCCAACGGTCACACCGACCGCCAGCTTTGGCCTCTCCGAACTCGGAAGAGTCATCCTTTGCCGTCGGCCACCGTCGGGCAAGGTACGATCGTGAATGGCCAATCTAAGGTACGGGGACCTCTAGGTCCCCTATTTTAGCCAAAGAAGGCCACGAGAAAAAGAAAAGGAAAAAAAAAGAAAAGGAAAAAGAAAAAAAAAGAAAAAAAAGAAAAGAAAAGGAAAAAGAAAAGAAAAAGGAAAAAGGAAAAAGGAAAAAGGAAAAAGGAAAAAGGAAAAAGGAAAAAGAAAAAGAAAAGAAAAGAAAAATATATATTTATATAATAATAATAATAATAAAAAATAATAATAATAATACACATGAAAGAAAGTTCCTCTCATCCCTCTCTAAGGTCTTTCTCTCTCTAGAATTGAACTCTTTCTCTCTCTACTTTCTCTCTCTAAGAAGCCCTATGAATCTCCTATTAGGCCATCTTCTCCACTCCTAGGGACCTATGACCTTAAATCGATTTAGAGCCGAAGAGAGAGATTTATTAGACTGATCATCAAATCGGTCATCTCCTTATATTATGTAATTTTATTAAATATATGAAATAAAATTTATTGATGATTTAATATTTTAAATAGGATTGTCCGATTCTTTTAAGAAAGATTAAAAGGTCCAGGATTGTTGCCCAGCTGTGCAACCCAAGAGGGGGGGTGAATTGGGTTTTAAAGAATTTAAGCTTAACTAATTACTTATGAAAAGTATTTGTTAGAAGTTTGATGAATGAGGAGAAAGACTTTAGTTCAAGATTAATTACCTAAAGCAAGAACGCAAGGATATAATAAAGAAATAAAGAGAAACAATAAAGCACACCACAAACACAAGGATTTTTAGTGGTTCGGTGCCAACCTTGCACCTACATCCACTCCCCAAGCTCCTACTTGGGAATTCCAATCCACTATACTTGTATTCAACCCGAATACAAACGTCGGAACCTCCGACACTAGCTATCCCAAGCTAGTCCACTTGTTTCCCGGGTACAAGCCAACCCAAAATACTCCGATTTCAGGTTCGGATCAACCTTCCCTTGTTTTGGAAACCCTCCAAAAATAAGAACAATTACTCACAAAGAGTAAGACAGTTTAGAGCATAAATAAGTACAAGAATAGCTCCTTAAATGAGCGAATATAACATTAAATACACTTTACTCAAATGAAGAATCCCCTTTTGGATTTCCTCAAGATGGATGAAGAGTTGAATGAACGCTTGAGGAATAGGTGAGCTTTGATTGAAGGCTTCTTGAAGGCTTTGAAAGAGCTCTTGATCAAGGTTGAAAAGTTGGCTTGAAAAACCCTCTCTTTGAATGCTCTTGAATGCCCTTTTGAACGCTCTTGCTTTTCTCTTTCAAAATCTCTTGTATGTCTCTTGTGTATATTGTAGATCTCTTGTATCTCTCGTGTATATTGTAGATCCCCTTTTTGTTTTTCACCTTTTGAAACCTTTTATAGCTTTAAGAAACAAGGAAAAACATTTTAGGCAGAAAAAGAGCCGTTAGAGCATTTAACGTGAGCATTAAAGGCAACTAAAACGGACAAAAAACTAGCCGTTGCGGACAATTCTCGTCGCAGGGGTCGACTCATGAGTCGACTCATGCTTCAGGGATCGACTCATGAGTCGACCTCTGTTGCAAAAACCAGAGATTTGGGTTTCTGGATATTTTGGCCCAAAACAGCAGAAGTCGACTCATGCACTTCAAACATTCATAACTTCAAAAATATAAGTCCAAAAATAATGAAATTTTCACCAATAGATTACAAATCACTTGTTCTACCAAATGATACTATCAAATCAGGATTTTAGTAAAATTATGATTTTGCCCTTGAAGAGCATAAAGACTTTTTCAAATAAAAATATTTGTATCCCTTCAATCTGCTTTGTAATCATCAAAATCAATCTAGGAGCAACAATCTCTCCCTTTTTGATGATGACAAAATACTTGAACAAAAGCATTTATGTGAATGCATTATAGATTTATATGCTTGAAAAGAGTATGATTCTTTTGGCATGTGATATAAATGGTCATATGCAAGAATAGTTTGCCCATTTGCTTAAAGATTTGAAGATATGCTCATTGGATTATGTGATTTTGGTGTTAGAGTAGAAAACTTGTTTTTGTTATCAGATCAAGCTGTATTTTGAAAATTTGCTCATTCTCATTTGATTTTAGTTTTAGCATCAGAGCAAAAAATAATTATGTGTGCCAAAGCATGTTTAAGAGTTGATTTGGAAAGTGTATTAGATCATTTTGAGTTTAAGATGTATCATAGCAAGAGAAAAATAAATTTTGCAATGTATCGGAGCAAGAAAAATAATTTTACAATGTTATCAGAAAAAATTTTTTACAATGTATCAGAGCAAGTTAAAAATTTTAAGATGTATCAGAGTAAGTTAAATTTCTTAAGATGTATCAAGGCAAGTTGAATTTCTTAAGATGTATCAAGGTAAATAAAATTTCAAAAGATGTATCAGAGCAAGTTGGAATTTTGAAGTATATCAGAGCATATTTAAATTTTTAAAGCAAATCAGAGCATATGTAAAGAAGTAATTTAAAAGTTACTTATTTGCATTGTACTTAGCATTGTACTTTTGATATTGTTCTTTAAATTCTCCAATTCATTCATTAATTTCTCATAATTTGTAGTTTTGCTTTTGATGGGTTGCTTTTTCTTTAATTGCTCATAATTTATGGTTTTGCTTTTGATGGATTTTTTTTTTTTTTGTTTAATTTCTCCCCCTTTTTGACATCATCAAACATGGTTAACTCCTTTTTTTTCTGAAATATTCTTTAATTTCTCCCCCTTTAGAGTTTATCACAGATGTTTGCTCCCCCTTAATACAGCAATTATTAATAGCAAACAACAACAAAGAGAAGACAATATTTCAACAAGGAGAATATATATATAACTAAAATATGATCACATTATTACAAAAGGTAGAAATATAAGTAAAAGATGATACCATAAAACCATAATTATTTCAATACATAGTTCATAATATAAAAGTCAACCAGCTAATTGTCAATACATGGCCCCAAAATACAGATCCTAGAACAAGACACTAACACCTAGGATTTAGTAATGATCATGACAAGTCATGGATCGGAGTCATCAGATATGGGATGAGAAGCTGATGGATCTCGATCAGAAGTGCGTCCTCTACCCCGTCTGCCTCTGGCATGAGCAGGAGAGCGAGATGAACTGGGTGGCTGAGAACGCTGAGAGGCTAAGGACTGAACAAAAAGGATGAGTCTGATGGAATCAAGTACGTTCAGTGCTCTGGAAACAGACTGAAGTAGAGCAGTGAACTGAGTGGATGCATGCTCACTCGATCCTCGGATCTCTTTCCTCAGTAACTCATATCCACCCTCCAGTGCTCCTCTGAGCCTGCCAGCCTCTGCAGTGAGGTCTGTGACCTCAATAGTGGACTCCTGTGGCTGAGGATGGGCCAAAGCAAGGACTTGCCCCTGCAAGTCAAGAACTCTGCCAGTCAGTCTCCAGACGGTGTCCTCAAGCTGCTGAATCCGGATGGACTGATCTGATATCATCTGAAACACAGTGGATATGTGGGGAGTCATGGTCTGATCAGAAGAAGTGGCTCCTGGTGCAAAAGTAGTACTGCTCCACTGACTAGATAGCAAAGAGGCCACACGCTGTGATATCTGCTCGATCTGATCGTCAGCCAGTCTGAACTCTGATTGAGGTGCTCTGCTCTCTGGCTGATACACTGGTGTGGGCATCCTAGTAAACTCTGAAGGGCCAGCCTCTGTATCAGGAATGAACTGGATATCTGGTGATGCTGCCCTGAAGTCATGAATAGGAGATGATGGACCTTCTTCTTCAGCTCTGTCTTCAACTCTGTCTTCAGCTCTATCTTCAGTTCTCTCCCCAGCTCTCTCCTCAGCTCTCTCCTCAGATCCCTTGATCCAACCACCATCAGTCTTTGTAAATCCCATTCGGTGCAGGGTGTGTTGGTTGAAGGTGTCCACATGAGAGAGCTTAGTAGAAGCCTCCCCCTCACAGCTAACTCCAAACCTCCTAAATACTCGAGTAAGGGCCATACCAAAAGACAAGTGTGCCTTGGATCTGTTCAAAGTCTCTCTCATGGCCTCTATCATAAGTGCAGGGAGGTTCAGGGGGGTCTGAGTGATGCATGGAACATGATACAAACATCTCTACTGGAAAGTAAATCATGCCTACCACTCTTAGGAAAGAAGAGCTTCGTTACCATCTGATGCAGGATCCTCATCTCAATGGACAAAATCTTTGCTTCCAATTTCTTTAAACTCCCTGAATAAGTTCCCCCTAGAATAACACTGATCCCTTCTTCATTTACTGGGAGTTCCATATAAGAGTAACCCTCACTAGGCAAATGAAGTATTTCTCCCAATATACTAGAACCCAAGCAAATATCAGTACCCTTGACTGTTGAAGTCACTGACCCATTTCCATAATGTAGATTCTGGTAGAATTCTCTAACTAGGTCAACATAGGTGACTTCCTTAAGGGAGCAGTAGAAACCCCATCCTTGGTTTTTAATCTTAGTTGCAAATGTAAAACCCTCTTTTTTAAAGAACCAAAAATCTATATTCTTCCCGGTTTCAACTTTTCTATCAGAAAGAGGATTCTTACTGGGGCTTAAGGAGGATTGAGGGGGACCTTGAGCAGATACTGAAGCTGGAGTGGGAGCAGTGGAAGACTGAGCAGCTTGCCTTTTCTTTCGGACATTTTCTTCAAGCTCACGAACTGACTTTCTTCTTTGGGGAAGCTTCATCTTCGGAGCCATATTCACTACAGTAGCAAGCAAGGAGACTTGGAGGAACAAGTGAATGAGTGGAGGAGGGATCACAAGAGAGTGAAGAGGGATTTTGGTGGAGAAAAGAGGTGGATTTGGGAAGAACGGTGGAGTGCTAGGGCACGCTCCAACCGTGCCAAACAATGGGAGAAAGCACAAAAATCCCTTTCCAAGGTGGCGATTTTTGGTGGAGAGGAGGAGGGAGAAGTGCCTCGAGCTAGATCCTTGGATTTGGAGCAAAAGGAAATGGGGAAGTCGGCTTTTGGAAGGAGGAAGATGAAAGGATGAGTCGGCTCACGAACAGGATCCCATATAAAAACAATGAGCCCGTGGGAAGTTTGAGGAAATAACAAGTTTGTCATTGAGTCGACTCATGGAGGTCGACTCATGAAGTTCAGAAATTCAGAAAAAATATGAATAAATTCTAGAAAAATTTGAAATTTTGGGAGAAGGAGTTTTGCTCAAAGATAAGTTTTTAGAATGATAAACTTGAGCTTTTGGAATCAGGATAGATGTTGGAAATTGAGCTCTAAGAATTTTTGACATCAATTCTTGGAAATTGAGAAAAAATTTAGGCATATGGATCTAGAATTCCTAGATTTCTCCTAATTTCACAGAATCTATCCTCACTAAGGGCCTTTGTAAAGATATCAGCTAATTGATTTTCAGTGCAAACATATTCAAGAATTATATTTTTGTTTTGAACATGTTCTCTTATAAAATGATGTCTTATTTCAATATGTTTGGATCTTGAGTGTTGAATTGGATTTTTAGATAGATTTATGGCACTTGTGTTGTCACATCTTATTGGTGTTTCATTAAGTTTGATTCCAAAGTCTTCGAGTTGTTGCTTAATCCACAAGATTTGAGCACAACAACTTCCGGCTGCAATGTATTCGGCCTCAGCCGTAGACAGTGCCACCGAATTTTGTTTCTTGCTAAACCATGAGATTAGGTTAACTCCAAGAAATTGGCAAGTTCCACTTGTGCTTTTTCTATCTAATTTACATCCAGCAAAATCAGCATCTGAATATCCAAATAAATCAATTTGTGAGTCCTTAGAGTACCGTAACCCTAGAGTTTGAGTACCATTTAAGTATCTAAGGATTCTTTTAACAGCATTCAAATGAGATTTTTTAGGATTAGATTGATATCTAGCACATAAACAAACACTAAACATGATATCAGGCCTACTTGCAGTTAAATATAATAATGAGCCAATCATACCTCTATAGTATTTTAAGTCTACACATTTACCTTCATCATCCTTGTCAAGCTTACATGAGGGACTCATTGGTGTGCCAATTGGTTTGCAGTTTTCCATTCCAAATCTTTTGAGTAGTTCCTTGGTGTACTTGCTTTGGGTGATGGAGATTCTCTCTTTTGATTGTTTGATTTGGAGTCCAAGGAAGAAGGTGAGTTCTCCCATCATGCTCATCTCGAACTCTCCCTGCATAAGCTTAGCAAAGTCTTGACAAAGGGATTTATTAGTAGACCCAAAAATTATGTCATCAACATAAATTTGTATAACTAGCATATCATTTTGATTTCTTTTAATAAAGAGGGTTGTATCTACATTACCTCTTGAAAAACCATTATTTAGTAAAAATTTGCTTAGCCTATCATACCATACTCTAGGTGCTTGTTTTAATCCATATAAAGCTTTATTTAATCTAAAGACATGATTAGGAAAAGCATGATTTTCAAATCCAGGAGGTTGTTCTACATATACTTCTTCAGCAATATATCCATTTAAAAATGCACTTTTAACATCCATTTGAAATAATTTGAATTTCATAAAGCAAGCATATGCAAGTAGAAGTCTAATAGCTTCTAATCTAGCAACAGGTACAAAGGTTTCATCAAAATCAATTCCTTCTTCTTGATTATATCCCTTAGCAACCAGTCTTGCTTTATTTCTAATTACATTTCCATGCTCATCTAATTTGTTTCTAAAGACCCATTTTGTGCCAATTATTGAATAATTTTTAGGTCTTGATACTAAGGTCCAAACATTATTTCTTTCAAATTGATTAAGTTCCTCTTGCATTGCATTAATCCAATTATGATCATTTTCAGCTTCTTCAAAAGTTTTAGGTTCAAGATGAGATACAAAAGCACAATAATTAACTACATCTCTAAGTGAAGAACGGGTTTTTACCCCATGCATAGGATCACCAATAATTAACTCCTTAGGGTGGTTGTGAACATACCTCCATTCCTTGGGTAGGTCATTTGTACCTTGAGGTTGTTCTTGAATTTCTTCACCTCTCTCATCTTGTTTGTCTTCTTGATCCTTGTCTTCTGGAGTTGCTGAATCTTTCAGAGAGATCTCCTTCATACCTTCTATTAGTGGATCTGCATCATCAACACCCTCATTCTTCCTTGAAGGAAGATCGTTAGATTCATCAAAAACAACATGTATGGACTCCTCAACTACTAAAGTTCTTTTGTTGAAAACTCTAAATGCTTTACTAGTGGAGGAGTAATCTAGAAAGATTGCTTCATCTGATTTTGCATCAAATTTACCAAGTCTTTCTTTGCCATTATTTAATACAAAACATCGGCAACCAAAAACATGAAAATATGCAATATTTGGTTTTCTTCCTTTCCAAAGTTCATAGGGGGTTTTCTTTAAAAATTGTCTAATCAAAGCACGATTTAAAATATAACATGCTGTGTTAATTGCTTCCGTCCAAAAATATCTTGGAAGGTTGCTTTCACAAAGCATGGTACGGGCCATTTCTTCTAAGGTTCTGTTTTTCCTTTCAACTACCCCATTCTGTTGGGGTGTCCTAGGAGCAGAGAAGTTATGGCCAATTCCATTTTCATCACAAAAATTTTCAAAGTCTTGATTTTCAAATTCAGTTCCATGATCATTTTGAATTGAAAACCCTTTTTCATTAGTGACTTTTCGGTGAAATTTAGTGAAAATATGAAAAGTTTCATCTTTGTGTGCCAAAAAGAAAACCCAAGTAAAATGAGAGTAATCATCTATAATTATAAAACCATATCGTTTTCCTCCTAAACTAGTGGTTCTAGTTGGTCCAAATAAGTCCATATGCAAGAGCTCTAAAGGTCTAGAAGTTGAAACAATATTTTTGGATTTAAATGAAACTCTAGTTTGTTTACCTAATTGGCATGCATCACACATTCTATCCTTTTCAAAATTCAGTTTTGGCAAACCAAGAACTAATTCTTTCTTAATTAATTTTGAAAGAGAATGCATGCTAATATGTGCAAGTCTACGATGCCAAAGCCAACTAGTCTCATTAACTTTAGCATTCAAGAAAACTAGGCATTGCATGTCTAATTTGGCTAAATCATTCAAATCTACCATATAAACATTGCCATGCCTATGTCCTATAAATTTAATGCCATCGTTAATAGGACTAGTCACAATGGAAACAGATGATTCAAAAACAACTTTATACCCTTTATCACAAAATTGACTAATGCTAAGTAAGTTATGCTTTAAACCTTTAACTAACAAAACATTTTTAATGTATTTGGAGGGAGTGATACCAATGTTACCTATCCCGATGATCTTTCCTTTGTCATTATCTCCAACGGTGACCATCCCTCCATCCTTAGCATCAAGCGTGATGAATTATGATTCATCACCAGTCATGTGTCTCGAGCATCCACTGTCAAGATACCATTTCCTGTTTCCTCCTTGGGATGCTAGACACACCTCATTTTCGTATGCCATAAGACACAGGTTGGCTTGTTCTGTTGAGGTTTCCTCATCGGAGCTTGAGTCATCACTCGCACTCCAAGTCGCCATCATTGCTTTCTTTTTGAACTTTTTGGGACCTTTCTTCAGTTGTGGACATTCGGATTTGAAATGTCCCAACTTCTTGCACTCGTAGCATATAAGGGGTTGATCTTTCTCTTTCTCTTTGATTTGTTCCCCTTTTGTGAATGACTTCTTTCTCATCCCCTGTTTTCTTTTTCTTAGAAACTTCTTAAATCTTCGGGTGATGAGAGCCATCTCTTCATCCTGTTCTTCATCTTCAGTGTCATCCGTTTCATCATCAGGCGAAGCTGTGGATTTGAGGGCAATGGTTCTTTTCTTTTTGACTTCATCCTCTTGATGTTGCTTCATGCTAAGTTCATGAGTCATCAAGGATCCAAGAAGCTCTTCTAGAGGTAGAATGTTCAAGTCCTTTGCTTCTTGGATGGCAGTCACCTTGGCTTCCCAAGTTCTTGGCAATGACCTGAGAATCTTCCTTACAAGCTCACTGTTAGTATAAGATTTGCCAAGACTCTTCAAACTATTAATTATATCAGTAAAACGAGTAAACATAGCAGTTATGGACTCATCATGCTCCATTTTAAACAATTCATATTTATGCACAAGCATGTTTATTTTAGACTCTTTTACTTGATTTGTTCCCTCATGGATTACTTCTAACCTATCCCATATTTCTTTAGCAGATGCACAAGTAGAAATGCGATTAAATTCATTTGCATCAAGTGCATAATAAAGAACATTCATAGCTTTAGCATTTAATTGTGCCAATTTCTTATCAACCTCATCCCATTCTTTCTCGGGTTTGGTTGACTCCTCACCATCTATAATCTTGGTGGGTGTGTGAGGACCGTTCACTATGATACTCCACATATCATAGTCGAGTGCTTGTATGAATATCTTCATCCGAGCTTTCCAATAGGTGTAATTAGACCCATTGAAAAGTGGAGGTCGGTTGGTAGATTGCCCCTCGGCTAGAGAAGTACCGACATGGGTTGCCATAGATCTTTGGCTCTTTGATTGTTAGATCAAAGAAGGGCTAGAGCACCGGGCTCTGATACCACTTGTTGCCCAGCTATGTAACCCAAGAGGGGGGGGTGAATTGGGTTTTAAAAAATTTAAGCTTAACTAATTACTTATGAAAAGTATTTGTTAGAAGCTTGATGAATGAGGAGAAAGACTTTAGTTCAAGATTAATTACCTAAAGCAAGAACGCAAGGATATAATAAAGAAATAAAGAGAAACAATAAAGCACACCACAAATACAAGGATTTATAGTGGTTCGGTGCCAACCTTGCACCTACATCCACTCTCCAAGCTCCTACTTGGGAATTCCAATCCACTATACTTGTATTCAACCCGAATACAAACGTCGGAACCTCCGACACTAGCTATCCCAAGCTAGTCCACTTGTTTCCCAAGTACAAGCCAACCCAAAATACTCCGATTTCAGGTTCGAATCAACCTTCCCTTGTTTTGGAAACCCTCCAAAAACAAGAACAATTACTCACAAAGAGTAAGACAGTTTAGAGCATAAATAAGTACAAGAATAGCTCCTTAAATGAGCGAATATAACATTAAATACACTTTACTCAAATGAAGAATCCCCTTTTGGATTTCCTCAAGATGGATGAAGAGTTGAATGAACGCTTGAGGAATAGGTGAGCTTTGATTGAAGGCTTCTTGAAGGCTTTGAAAGAGCTCTTGATCAAGGTTGAAAAGTTGGCTTGAAAAACCCTCTCTTTGAATGCTCTTGAATGCCCTTTTGAACGTTCTTGCTTTTCTCTTTCAAAATCTCTTGTATGTCTCTTGTGTATATTGTAGATCTCTTGTATCTCTCATGTATATTGTAGATCCCCTTTTTGTTTTTCACCTTTTGAAACCTTTTATAGCTTTAAGAAACAAGGGAAAATATTTTAGGCAGAAAAAGAACCGTTAGAGCATTTAACGTGAGCATTAAAGGCAACTAAAACGGGCAAAAAATTAGCCGTTGCGGATAATTCTCGTCGCAGGGGTCGACTCATGAGTCGACTCATGCTTCAGGGGTCGACTCATGAGTCGACCTCTGTTGCAAAAACTAGAGATTTGGGTTTCTGGATATTTTGGCCCAAAACAGCAGAAGTCGACTCATGAGTCGACTCATGCCTTGTGGGTCGACTCATGAGTCGACTCACAGGTCGTGCCAAGCCAAAAAACCAGCATGCCAAGGGAAATTTTAGCGTGCCAAGCAGCTCATTGTGCCATGAGTTGACTCATGAGTCGACTCATGCACTTCAAACATTCATAACTTCAAAAATATAAGTCCAAAAATAATGAAATTTTTATCAATAGATTACAAATCACTTGTTCTACCAAATGATACTATCAAATCAAGATTTTAGTAAAATTATGATTTTGCCCCTGAAGAGCATAAAGACTTTTTCAAATAAAAATATTTGTATCCCTTCAATCTGCTTTGTAATCATCAAAATCAATCTAGGAGCAACAAGGATGATTGAAGTAAGTAGATCTTATGCTCCTTATTTATTTTTAAATGATCATATTTTTTTGTAAAGAATTGCTATTGATGAAATCATAATTTTTCATAAAATAAAGATCGGCATATGTGATATGAAAAAGCATGTTTTATTATGAGCATTGATTTCATGAATATGTCTTATGAAAATAGCATGATTATGAAGCATGAATTTTATTGTTTTTCCATCTATGTATATGTATGCTTTAAGAAAAAGATATAATGATTTCAAAGGCTCTCAGATGGCTATGAATGAATCCCTTCGGGAAGATTGACATCCGGAGCTAGCATCCACACGAAACATGACCCTGCCAGCGGGTATAAAGTTGGCACATGACTTAAGAACTCTATCGATTAAGAAACATGGCCCTGTCATGGGTATAATAGTGATCTTAGCACGAATATCTGTGAGCAATATTTTGAAACATGACATGAATATATGATGAAAATGATTTACGATTCATGATTGTGAAATATACATGATTTATGCATGCATGATAAGTTTATAACTTATTTTGTGATATGCTCTATAAAATACTTTATTTTATATTACCTGTTATTTTCTAAATATTACATTATCATGAAAAATTTATGTTTGATCCGATAAGGAAGCGCAAGTTCTACTTACTGGGCTAGTGTAGTTCATATTCCTTTTATTTTCTTTTTTATGTACAGAGAAATAAGGCTAGGACTGATGGAAAGGGAATTCAGGCTTGGGAATTAGCAAAGCAAGCTTGAAAATTTTGCACTAGAAATTCAGTTTATGTTTATGGATTGTAGTCATTATGAATTTTTAGGCTTGAATTATTTCATCTTTGGATTTCGATGCTCTGAACCAATTTTGGTTTAATTAAATATTTGAATTGAACTTTATTATTACATTTATTTATGATACACCTGTTATTATATTTAAGAATGTTGCTCCTAGATTGATTTTGATGATTACAAAGCAGATTGAAGGGATACAAATAATTTTAAATTGAAAAAGTCCTTATGCTCTTCAGGAGCAAAATTATAATTTCACTAAAATCCTAATTTGACAGTATCATTTGGTAAAACAAATGATTAGTAATCTATTGGTGAAAATTTCATTGTGTTTGGACTTATATTTTTGAAGTTATGAAGGTTTGAAGTGCATGAGTCGACTCATGAGTCAACTCATGGCACTATGAGCTGATTGGCACGCAAAAATTTCCCTTGGCATGCTAGTTTTCTGGCTTGGCATGACCTGTGAGTCGACTCATGAGTCGACTCACAAGGCATGAGTCGACTCATGAGTCGACCCCTGCTGATTTGAGCCAAGAATTTTTAGAAACTCATTCTCTGATCTTTGCAACAGAAGTCGACTCATGAGTCGACTCCTGAAGCATGAGTCGACTCATGAGTCAACCCCTGCGACGGAAAATGTCAGCAACGGCTAGTTTTTTGCCCGTTTTAATTGCCTTTTATGCTTCCTAAAATTGCTCTAACGGCTCTTTATCTGCCTAAATTATTTTCTCTTGTTTCTTATTGCTATAAAATGTTTCAAATGGTGAAAGAAATTGCAGATCAAAAAAAAGAGATCAAACCTATATACAAAAGAATCCAAAATCTACACGAGAAAGCCAGAGATCAACGAAATACCCAAAAGAAAAGGAGAGAGGATCCACAATATACAAGAGAGATTGTGAAAGAGAAAAGCAAGAGCATTCAAAGAGAGGATCTTTCAAGCCTATTGTTTCAACCTTGATCAAGAGATCTTTCAAAGCCTTCAAGAAGTCTTCAATCAAAGATCATCCTCTTCTCAAGCATTCATTCAAGCGTTCATCCACCTTGAGAAAATTCAAAAAAGGTTTCTTCATTTGAGTAAAGTATTTTTATTGTTATATTTGCTCATTTAAGGAGCTGTTATTGTATTAATTTGTGCTCTAAGCTATTTTACTCTTTGTGAGTATTTGTTCTTATTTTTGGAGGATTTTCAAAATAAGGGAAGGTTGATCCGAACCTGAAATCGGAGTGTTTTGGGTTAATTTGTACCCGAAAAACAAGTAGACTAGCTTGGGATAGCTAGTGTCGGAGTTTCCGACGTTTTGTATTCGGGTTGAATACAAGTATAGTGGATTGAAATTCTCAAGTAGGAGCTTGGGGAGTAGATGTAGGTGCAAGGTTGGCACCGAACCACTATAAATCCTTGTGTTTGTGGTGTGCTTTATTGTTTCTCTTTATTTCTTTATTATATCCTTGCATTCCTGCTTTTGGTAATTAATATTGAATTAAAGTCTTTGTTTTGTTCATCATAAGTAATTAATTAAGCCTAAAATTTTTAGAAACCCAATTCACCCCCCCCTCTTGGGTTGCATAGCTGGGCAACAAGTGGTATCAGAGCCCGGTGCTCTAGCCCTTCTTTGATCTAACAATCAAAGAGCCAAAGATCTATGGCAACCCTTGTCGGTACTTCTCTAGCCGAGGGGCAATCTACAAACCGACCTCCACTTTTCAATGGGTCTAACTACACCTATTGGAAAGCTCGGATGAAGATATTCATACAAGCACTCGACTATGATATGTGGAGTATCATAGTGAACGGTCCTCACACACCCACCAAGATTATAGATGGTGAGGAGTCAACCAAACCCGAGAAAGAATGGGATGAGGTTGATAAGAAATTGGCACAATTAAATGCCAAAGCCATGAATGTTCTTTATTGTGCACTAGATGCAAGTGAATTTAATCGCATTTCTACTTGTGCATCTGCTAAAGAAATATGGGATAGGTTAGAAGTAACCCATGAGGGAACAAATCAAGTAAAAGAGTCTAAAATAAACATGCTTGTACATAAATATGAATTATTTAAAATGGAGCATGATGAGTCCATAACTGCTATGTTTACTCGTTTTACTGATATAATTAATGGGTTGAAGAGTCTTGGCAAATCTTATACTAACAGTGAGCTTGTAAGGAAGATTCTCAGGTCATTGCCTAGAACTTGGGAAGCCAAGGTGACTGCCATCCAAGAAGCAAAGGACTTGAACACTCTACCTCTAGAAGAGCTTCTTGGATCCTTGATGACTCATGAACTTAGCATGAAGCAACATCAAGAGGATGAAGTCAAAAAGAAAAGAATCATTGCCCTCAAATCCACAACTTCGCCTGATTATGAAACGGGTGACACTGAAGATGAAGAACAAGATGAAGAGATGGCACTCATCACCCAAAAATTTAAGAAGTTTCTAAGAAAAAGGAAACAGGGGATGAGAAAGAAGTTCACAAAAGGGGAACAAAGCAAAGAGAAAGAGAAAGATCAACCCCTTATATGCTACGAGTGCAAGAAGCCGGGACATTTCAAATCTGAATGTCCACAACTGAAGAAAGGTCCCAAAAAGTTCAAAAAAAAAGCAATGATGGCGACTTGGAGTGCGAGTGATGACTCAAGCTCCGATGAGGAAACCTCAACAAAACAAGCCAACCTGTGCCTTATGGCACACGAAAATGAGGTGTGTCTAGCATCCCAAAGAGGAAACAGGAAATGGTATCTTGACAGTGGATGCTCGAGACACATGACTGGTGATGAATCACAATTCATCACGCTTGATGCTAAGGATAGAGGGATGGTCACCTTTGGAGATAATGGCAAAGGAAAGATCATCGGGATAGGTAACATTGGTATCACTCCCTCCAAATACATTAAAAATGTTTTGATAGTTAAAGGTTTAAAGCATAACTTACTTAGCATTAGTCAATTTTGTGATAAAGGGTATAAAGTTGTTTTTGAATCATCTGTTTGCATTATGACTAGTCCTATTAACGATGGCATTAAATTTACAGGACATAGGCATGGCAATGTTTATATGGTAGATTTGAATGATTTAGCCAAATTAGACATGCAATGCCTAGTATCCTTGAATGCTAAAGTTAATGAGACTAGTTGGCTGTGGCATCGTAGACTTGCACATATTAGCATGCATTCTCTTTCAAAATTAATTAAGAAAGAATTAGTTCTTGGTTTGCCAAAACTAAATTTTGAAAAGGATAGAATTTGAGATGCATGCCAATTAGGTAAACAAACTAGAGTTTCATTTAAATCCAAAAATATTGTTTCAACTTCTAGACCTTTAGAGCTCTTGCATATGGACTTATTTGGACCAACTAGAACCACTAGTTTAGGAGGAAAACGATATGGTTTTGTAATTATAGATGATTACTCTCGTTTTACTTGGGTTTTCTTTTTAGCTCACAAAAATGAAATTTTTCATATTTTCACTAAATTTCATCGAAAAGTCACTAATGAAAAAGGGTTTTCAATTCAAAATATAAGAAGTGATCATGGAACTGAATTTGAAAATCAAGATTTTGAAAATTTTTATGATAAAAATGGAATTGGCCATAACTTCTCTGCTCCTAGGACACCCCAACAAAATGGGGTAGTTGAAAGGAAAAATAGAACCTTAGAAGAAATGGCCCGTACCATGCTTTGTGAAAGCAACCTTCCAAGATATTTTTGGGCGGAAGTAATTAACACAGCATGTTACATTCTAAATCGTGCTTTAATTAGACAATTTTTAAAGAAAACCCCCTATGAACTTTGGAAAGGAAGAAAACCAAATATTGCATACTTTAATGTTTTTGGTTGCCGATGTTTTATATTAAATAATGGCAAAGAAAAACTTGGTAAATTTGATGTAAAATCAGATGAAGCAATCTTTCTAGGTTACTCCTCCATTAGTAAAGCATTTAGAGTTTTCAACAAAAGAACTTTAGTAGTTGAGGAGTCCATACATGTTATTTTTGATGAATCTAACGATCTTCCTTCAAGGAAGAATGAGGGTGTTGATGATGCAGATCCACTAATAGAAGGTATGAAGGAGATCACTCTGAAAGATTCAGCAACTCCAAAAGACAAGGATCAAGAAGACGAACAAAATGAGAGAGGTGAAGAAATTCAAGAACAACCTCAAGGTACAGATCACCTACCCAAGGAATGAAGGTATGTTCACAACCACCCTAAGGAGTTAATTATTGGTGATCCTATGCATGGGGTAAAAACCCGTTCTTCACTTAGAGATGTAGTTAATCATTGTGCTTTTGTATCTCATCTTGAACCTAAAATTTTTGAAGAAGCTGAAAATGATCATAATTGGATTAATGCTATGCAAGAGGAACTTAATCAATTTGAAAGAAATAATGTTTGGACCTTAGTATCAAGACCTAAAGATTATTCAATAATTGGCACAAAATGGGTCTTTAGAAACAAATTAGATGAGCATGGAAATGTAATTAGAAATAAAGCAAGACTGGTTGCTAAGGGATATAATCAAGAAGAAGGAATTGATTTTGATAAAACCTTTGCACCTGTTGCTAGATTAGAAGCTATTAGACTTCTACTTGCATATGCCTGCTTTATGAAATTCAAGTTATTTCAAATGGATGTTAAAAGTGTATTTTTAAATGGATATATTGCTGAAGAAGTATATGTAGAACAACCCCCTGGATTTGAAAATCATGCTTTTCCTAATCATGTCTTTAGATTAAATAAAGCTTTATATGGATTAAAACAAGCACCTAGAGCATGGTATGAAAGGCTAAGCAAATTTCTACTAAATAATGGTTTTACAAGAGGTAATGTAGATATGCTAATTATACAAATTTATGTTGATGACATAATTTTTGGGTCTACTAATGAATCCCTTTGTCAAGACTTTGCTAAGCTTATGCAGGGGGAGTTCGAGATGAGCATGATGGGAGAACTCACCTTCTTCCTCGGACTCCAAATCAAACAATCAAAAAAGGAAATCTCCATCACCCAAAGCAAGTACACCAAGGAACTACTCAAAAGATTTGGAATGGAGAACTGCAAACCAATTGGCACACCAATGAATCCCTCAAGTAAGCTTGACAAGGATGATGAAGGTAAATGTGTAGACTTAAAATACTATAGAGGTATGATTGGCTCATTATTATATTTAACTGCAAGTAGGCCTGATATCATGTTTAGTGTTTGTTTATGTGCTAGATATCAATCTAATCCTAAAGAATCTCATTTGAATGCTGTTAAAAGAATCCTTAGATACTTAAATGGTACACAAACTCTAGGGTTATGGTACTCTAAGGACTCATAAATTAATTTATTAGGATATTCAGATGCTGATTTTGCTGGATGTAAATTAGATAGAAAAAGCACAAGTGGAACTTGCCAATTTCTTGGAGTTAACCTAATCTCATGGTTTAGCAAGAAACAAAATTTGGTGGCACTGTCTACGGCTGAGGCCGAATACATTGCAGCCGGAAGTTGTTGTGCTCAAATCTTGTGGATTAAGCAACAACTCGAAGACTTTGGAATCAAACTTAATGAAACACCAATAAGATGTGATAACACAAGTGCCATAAATCTATCTAAAAATCTAATTCAACACTCAAGATCCAAACATATTGAAATAAGACATCATTTTATAAGAGAACATGTTCAAAACAAAAATATAATTCTTGAATATGTTTGCACTGAAAACCAATTAGCTGATATCTTTACAAAGGCCCTTAGTGAGGATAGATTCTATGAAATTAGAAGAAATCTAGGAATTCTAGATCCATATGCCTAAATTTTCTCTCAATTTCCAAGAATTGATGTCAAATATTCTTAGAGCTCAATTTCCAACATCTACCCTGGTCCCAAAAGCTCAAGTTTATCATTCTAAAAACTTATCTTTGAGCAAAACTCCTTCTCCCAAAATTTCAAATTTTTTTGAAATTTATTCACATTTTTTCTGATTTTCTGAACTTCATGAGTCGACCCCCATGAGTCGACTCAATGGCAAACTTGTAAATCCCACCAACTTCCATCGGGTTCATTATTTTTATAAGGGACCCTGTTTGTGAGACGACTCATCTTCTCATCGTCCTCCTTCCAAAAGCTGACTTCTCCAATTCTTTTGCTCCAAATCTAAGGATCCAATTCGAAGCACTTCTCCCTCCTCCTCTCCACCAAAAATCGCCACCTTAGAAAGGGATTTTTTGTGCTTTCTCGCATTGTTTGGCGTGGTTGGAACGTGCCCTAGCACTTCACCGATCTTCACAAATCCACTTCTTTTCTCCACCAAAATTCCTCTTTACTCTTGTGATCCCTCCTCCACTCATTCACGTGTTCCTCCAAGTCTTCTTGTCTGCTACTATATTGAATATGGCTCCGAAGATGAAACTTCCCCAAAGAAGAAAGTCAATCCGTGAGCCTGAAGAAATTGTCCGAAAGAAAAGGCATGCTCAGTCTTCCACTGCTCCCACTTCAGTATCTGCTCAAGGTCCCTCTCAATCCTCCATAAGCCCCAGTGTGAATTCTCTTTCTGATAGAAAAGTAGAAACCGGAAAAAATATAGATTTTTGGTTCTTTGAAGATGAGGGCTTTACTTTTGCTACCAAAATTAAAAACCAAGGATGGAAATTCTACTGCTCCCTTAAGGAAGTCACCTATGTTGACCTAGTTAGAGAATTCTACCAGAACCTACATTATAGAAATGGGTCAGTGACTTCAACAGTCAAGGGAATTGATATCTGCTTGGATTCTAGTATATTGGGAGAAATATTACATTTGCCTAGTGAAGGTTATTCTTATATGGAACTCCCAGTAAAAGAAGAGGGGATCAGAATTATTTTAGGAGAAACTTATTCAGGAAGTTTAAACAAATTGGAAGCAAAGATTTTGTCTATTGAGATGAGGATCTTGCATCAGATGGTAACAAAGCTCTTCTTTCCTAGGAGTGGTAGGCATGATCTACTGTCTGGCAGAGATGTATGTATCATGTTTCATGTCATCACTCAGACCACCCTGAACCTCCCTGCACTTATGATAGAGGCCATGAGAGAAACTTTGAACAGATCCAAGGCACACTTGCCTTATGGTATGGCCCTTACTAGAGTATTTAGGAGGTTTGGAGTTAGCTGTGAGGGGGAGGCTTCTACTAAGCTCTCTCATGTGGACACTTTCAACCAACACACCCTGCACCGAATGGGATTTACAAAGACTGATGGTGGTTGGATCAAGGGCTCTGAAGAGAGAGCTGAGGAGAGAGCTGAGGAAAGAGCTGAAGATAGAGTTGAAGACAGAGCTGAAGAAGAAGGTCCATCATCTCCTGTCCATGACTTCAGGGCAGCATCACCAAATATCCAGTTCATTCCTGATACAGAGGCTGGCCCTTCAGAGTTCACTTGGATGCCCACACCAGTGTATCAGCCAGAGAGCAGAGCACCTCAATCAGAATTCAGACTGACTGATGATCAGATCGAACAAATATCACAGCATGTGGCTTCTTTGCTGTCTAGCCAGTGGAGTAGTACTTCTTTTGCACCTGGAGCCACCTCTTCTGATCAGACCATTACTCCCCACATCTCCACTGTGTTTCAGATGATATCAGATCAGTCCATCCGGATCCAGCAGCTTGAGGACACAGTCTGGAGACTGACTGGCAGAGTTCTAGACTTGCAGGGTCAAGTCCTTGCTTTGGCCCATCCTAAGCCACAGGAGTCAACTATTGAGGTCACAGATCTCACTGCAGAGGCTGGCAGGCTCAGAGGAGCACTAGAAGGTGGATATGAATTACTGAGGAAAGAGATCCGAGGATCGAGTGAGCATGCAACCACTCAGTTCACTGCTCTACTTCAATCTGTTTCCAGAGCACTGAACGTACTTGATTCTATCAGACTCACCCTTTCTGTTCAGTCCTTAGCATCTCAGCGTACTCAGCCTCCCAGTTCATCTCGCTCTCCTGCTCATGCCAGAGGCAGACGGGGTAGAGGACGCACTTCTGATCCATCAGCTTCTCATACCATATCTGATGACTCCGATCCATGACTTGTCTTGATCATTATTAGATCCTAGGAGTTAGTGTTTTGTTCTAGGATCTGTATTTTGAGGCCATGTATTGACAATTAGCTGGTTGATTATTATAATATGAACTTTGTATTGAAACAATTATGATTTTAATGGAATCATCTTTTACTTATATTTCTACCTTTTGTAATGATGTTGATCATATTTTGGTTATATATATATTCTCCTTGTTGAAATATTGTCTTCTCTTTGTTGTTGTTTGCTGTTGATAATTGCTATATTAAGGGGGAGCAAACATCTGTGATAAACTCTAAAGGGAGAGAAATTAAAAGAATGTTTCAGAAAAAGGAAAAGTTAACCATGTCTGATGATGTCAAAAAGGGGGAGAAATTAAACAAAAAAGCAACTCATTAAAAGCAAAACCCTAAATTATGAGAAAAAGGGGGAGAAATTAAACAAAAAGCAACTCATTAAAAGCAAAACCCTAAATTATGAAAAAAAGGGGGAGAAATTAAACAAAAAGTAACTCATCAAAAGCAAAATCCTAAAAGCAAAATCCTAAATTATGAGAAATTTGGCATCAAACAGAAATTAAACAAAAAGCAATTCAATTATGAGCAATTAAAGAAAAAGCAACCCATCAAAAGCAAAACTATAAATTATGACAAATTAATTGAAAAATTTAAAGAACAATATCAAAAGTACAATGCTAAGTACAATGCAATTATGTAACTTTTAAATTACTTCTTTACATATGCTCTGATTTACTTTAAAAATTTAAATATGCTCTGATATACTTCAAAATTCCAACTTACTCTGATACATCTTAAAATTTTTTTTAACTTGCTCTGATACATCATAAAATTTGTTCTGATACATTATAAAATTTTTTCTGATACATTGTAAAATTGTTTTCCTTGCTCCGATACATTGCAAAATTTATTTTTCTCTTGCTCTGATATATCTTAAACTCAAAATGAGCTAATACACTTTCAAAATCAACTCTTAAACATGCTTTGGCATACATAATTATTTTTTGTATCAAAAGCAATTAAAGCACATAATTAATTTTTGCTTTGATGCTAAAACTAAAATCAAATGAAAATAGGCAAATTTTCAAAATACAACTTGCTCTGATAACAAAAATAAGTTTTCTGCTCTAACACCAAAATCACATATTCCAATGAGCATATCTTCAAATCTTTAAGAAGATGGACAAACTATTTTTGTATATGATCATTTATATTACATACCAAAAGAATCTTACTCTTTTCAAGCATATAAATGTATAATGCATTCTTTTGAAATTATTGATTCACATAAATACTTTTGTTCAAATGTTTTGTCATCATCAAAAAGGGGGAGATTGTTGCTCCTAGATTGATTTTGATGATTACAAAGCAGATTGAAGGGATACAAATAATTTTAAATTGAAAAAGTCCTTATGCTCTTCAGGGGCAAAATCATAATTTCACTAAAATCCTAATTTGACAGTATCATTTGGTAGAACAAATGATTAGTAATCTATTGGTGAAAATTTCATTGTGTTTGGACTTATATTTTTGAAGTTATGAAGGTTTGAAGTGCATGAGTCGACTCATGAGTCAACTCATGGCACTATGAGCTGATTGGCATGCAAAAATTTCCCTTGGCACGCTAGTTTTCTGGCTTGGCACGACCTGTGAGTCGACTCATGAGTCGACTCACAAGGCATGAGTTGACTCATGAGTCGACCCCTGCTGATTTGAGCCAAGAATTTTTAGAAACACATTCTCTGGTCTTTGCAACAGAAGTCGACTCATGAGTCGACTCCTGAAGCATGAGTCGACTCATGAGTCGACCCCTGCGGCGGAAAATGTCAGCAACGGCTAGTTTTTTGCCCGTTTTAATTGCCTTTTATGCTTCCTAAAATTGCTCTAACGGCTCTTTATCTGCCTAAATTATTTTCTCTTATTTCTTATTGCTATAAAATATTTCAAATGGTGAAAGAAATTGCAGATCAAAAAGGAGAGATCAAACCTATATACAAAAGGATCCAAAATCTACACGAGAAAGCCAGAGATCAACGAAATACCCAAAAGAAAAGGAGAGAGGATCCACAATATACAAGAGAGATTGTGAAAGAGAAAAGCAAGAGCATTCAAAGAGAGGATCTTTCAAGCCTATTGTTTCAACCTTGATCAAGAGATCTTTCAAAGCCTTCAAGAAGTCTTCAATCAAAGATCATCCTCTTCTCAAGCATTCATTCAAGCGTTCATCCACCTTGAAAAAATTCAAAAAAGATTTCTTCATTTGAGTAAAGTATTTTTATTGTTATATTCGCTCATTTAAGGAGCTGTTATTGTATTAATTTGTGCTTTAAGCTATTTTACTCTTTGTGAGTATTTGTTCTTGTTTTTGGAGGATTTCCAAAACAAGGGAAGGTTGATCCGAACCTGAAATCGGAGTGTTTTGGGTTGACTTATACCCGAAAAACAAGTAGACTAGCTTGGGATAGCTAGTGTCAGAGTTTTCGACGTTTTGTATTCGGGTTGAATACAAGTATAGTGGATTGAAATTCTCAAGTAGGAGCTTGGGGAGTGGATGTAGGTGCAAGGTTGGCACCGAACCACTATAAATCCTTGTGTTTGTGGTGTGCTTTATTGTTTCTCTTTATTTCTTTATTATATCCTTGCATTCCTGCTTTTGGTAATTAATATTGAATTAAAGTCTTTGTTTTGTTCATCATAAGTAATTAATTAAGCCTAAAATTTTTAGAAACCCAATTCACCCCCCCCTCTTGGGTTGCATAGCTGGGCAACAAAGAAGATGAATTTTGGCTTCGTGTTATCGTGGGTCCATTCCTTGGTAGCATGGCCGTGTTATGTCCCGGATTTGGGGCGTGACAACTATCTTTGTGGATAGCACAGCAAGGCAGCACTACCAAATATGCCATAAGTATCACTAGGTCAACATCATACCAATCACTATAGCAAGTCTTGTGGATAGCATAATAAATTCACTATAGTTTTTGATATACTCTATTGACTTAATATGAGTTAAATACCATTAGCTTCATAATGCACCAAGACAGTATTAAGCCAGTCCCCACAGCAAGCTTTGTGGATAGCACAACAAGCTTACTATGGTTTTTGACATAATAATGACTTAGCATGAAGGAAGGCGTGGGTAGTATTCTTAACACTTCACCAATATGACTTAATATAATTTAACTGAGGAACTTAGATCTCTAGCACATGCTAAACATTTAATCATGCATCATATGCTATGAAAATTCAAATTCCTAACTACCAGCATGTAAGAGCATATTAAGGAAGACAAATAGTTATGGACTTTGAAAAATCATCCAAGCCACAGGATGATCAAAGGGTCTAACCCTAAGTGCATCATAGATTGAACCATCTCATGGTCAATCTTAATGCGCCTATGCTCTCCAGAAGCCTGGTAATCCAGTCTTCATCACCATGAAGACTACCATGAATGCATATATCCATTATATGGATGTTTCATAGTCCATAACAAATCAATATAGCATTTTATAACAATTATAAAATATTATAACATACAACTCATGTTATTTCAATTGCGATATCATTCAAACACATGTCAATTAAGATATTCAAAATTATGGGCATATGACCCATTTAGGGTTTTCGATTTAGGTTCAACACTTGACCTAAATTTTAATTTTTAAATTAATCAATTTTAATTCATTTAAGTTGAGTTAACCAATTCTAAGGTTAAACCTAATTCAATTAGGTTAACTCAGATTCGATCATCCAAAACGCAAATCCTAATCCAATTAGGTAAATGACAAATTTGATTGACCAAAATTAAACTTAGCTTCTAATCAAATTAGAACAATGATTTTGATTTAATCTATAATCATTAAGCTCTAATCACATTAGAATAATGAATTATAGTTAAATCAATCTATCGATAAAAAATCCTAATTGATATCTGATGCATCTTTTTCATGACCCAAATTTTTCGGCCCCACACATGCCTCAGGCAACAAACAAAATGGTTGATCCACAATGATGAGTTTTTGATAACACGGTGGTCAGCCCTTGGATCTTAAGTAGATGCATCAAATGCATCAACCTTAATCCTTGGCAATGTACAATCATATGCAGCATTCCAAGGCCCTCGTGCATCACATGCACTAGATATCAATTCCATCGAAAATAGATCATAGGATCTAAATTAAACTTGTCACACAAGTCTATAAACCATAAAATTTCATATCTAAGATTCGATCATGGAATGATAACACTTTATCATTAATAAAAATACATCAAAATCATCAATAAAACATCGATCAGAAAAATTGATTTGGACATAGTTTGAATTGGATTTAATCCATATCACAAGAATAACATAAAATTTGACTGAATCTATCAAGGATGGCTCTGATACCACTATTGAATTTTAGTGATACAGTGGAATATAGATTTTAAAAATTTTAAATATGCATTCAATAATGAAAATAAAGTTTAACATTTAAACACAACCATCGGAACTCAAAAATCCTAGGAATCCCTTGATGATTACAATCAAACCACAAAATCAAGCATATGAGGAGAAGACCAGAAATCATATACCACTATGAAGACCATGAACTGGTGATTTTGAAATCTCCATGAGACTCTAAAGCAGAAGCCCTCCAATGGTGATCCACATAGGATTGATCAGGGCCCTTCCCAACTCATCATGGTGTTGCAGCCTTCTTCGTAAGTGCACTGCCGATCGTCCTTTGCAAGAACTTGTTGCACCATTACTTGTATGCCTTCATGACCTCTATTAGGACCACTCTAAGAATTTTTTTCCAAAGTATCACACCATACTCTAATCAGATTTTATGTTCAACACATGAACAATCTGATTTTAGGACAAGTATCTCATACTTTCTTTTTTTCTTTCTCTCTTTCTTTCTATTTTTTTTCTTCCCTTACCCTTTCTATTTTTACTTCAGATTTTTACCATCACTTTCTCATCTAATCCCACATCCAAAACAGATTTTGGAAAGATTTTATGCTATATGGGGCACCCCTTAAATAAGGGATGAAGAGGCACCACACAAGACACCAAGGGAAGCCAACTCTTGGCGTCCCATCTTCCTTACACATAAATATAAATTTTTAACATGTAAACCCAATGAATATGGCATGGAATAGGAAGTGTTTCATCTGTAGAAGGACTCTTCCTCTACTAAAAAAAATCTGAACCCCATAAAATGGCACATGAAAAGGGAGAATGCGTGGAATTAAAGAGTCCATGACAAGGTGGACTCTTCCACATTCAACGCACAAAATATGGGCGCCCCTTCTAATATTTGGTATGGAATTCCTTCCAAGAGAAGGATTCTTTTCTGCTTCCATGCCCCAAATCCAAGCATCAACTCATGACATGAGGTTATTAAAAGGGACGCATGAATGATTAAAGAAAGAAAAGAGTTTGATGTGAATTGGACTCTTCCAATTCATCGCCCAAATTTCCAAGGGACGTCCCCTTTATTTTTAACATGGAGTTCTTTCCAAGAGAAGGACTCCACCATATCTTCCACATCGCATATCCCAATGGCTCCATCTGATGGTGCAAAACATAAAGGGATGTAAGGAAATTAAGATACCACGTTAAGAAGACTCTTTCCTTCTTAACGCCAAAATAAATGGGGCATGTAAAATTTATTTGGGCGTGGCTTTTGGCATGGATGAGGCTGGTTCTACATGGAACACTTCCACAAAATAAGATAAAACTAATTAATTAATTAAATGGTTTAAACCCAATCACATTGGGTCAAGGCAGCAAGACTAAGTTAGCACAAACACCTTTGCCCTGAACCCAAATGGGAACTTGGATTAATTCATGTGCTAACAATTTAATTAATCTATTGAATTTATACCAAATTCTTATTATGTGTGATTCATTGAGTTTCAAATCTAGTCAACAGTGGACTTAAAATCTTGACGTAACTCTAATCTGATTGGATTAGGTCAGCTCGAGAGTCTCAATCAACTAGGACTCTTCCTAATTGATTCTCGAATTAAACTCTTTTAATTTTAGAGAGTTCACAAGTCTAGATTGACATCTAGCAATATATCATAACTTTTCAAAAGATTTAAAATTTGATAAAAATATCAAAATTATCCTTCCGTGGTGAGTTACCGTGCAGTTCAATCCTTCAATCAGACAACATCCTGGAAAGACCATGGGTATAAAAATATGTCAAATTCAAATATCTGACTATATATATCTTGATCAGATGATGATGACTCGGTAGATGAACCAGTAGAAACTATTTCTACTGTTCATCCCTGCTCTGGCCAGAGACTTTCAGAGTCACCATCTTATGAGATCACATAGGATGTTTTCTTCTCTTACAAGGAGTGACCAATTCCTTGTTGACTACTCACAACCTCCATACACACTTTGCCATACCCAAAATATCCCATACATAACTCAAAGTGGTGTGTTAGAGAATAAATCAAAGTAAGGATCTATGCACACAAGGTACCATGGTGATCTCAGGTCAAAAGATCACATGCACCACTCCCACTAAAGAAATATCTGTCGATAAGCTGTAAGGCTTCATTAGATATTCTTTTGTGGATTTGTTCAGTGAACTCATTCTCTAATGAGTACCTACATCCTTGTATTAGTGTCACCACACAAGCGATTGTGAGATCAACCATCCTCTCCATCGAGCATATATAGGATGTACCAGTCTTATCGGAGTCATCGATCTCTGACTCGATGATCCAACGACTGAAAATATTTTAGATTGGGGCTATTAAGACTTTAGATCTCACTGGCATGATCCCATCATGGCCCTAAAATCATTGTCCTAATCTATGGGATTTATCATAATCATATAAAAATGATATAATAAATGATAAAACATAATACCTCATATAGATAAAATAATTAATGTCATGTAAATGAGCAGGAAGATAATAAAAAAATATCCCATCGTATCTCCATGTGATTGGCTTGTAGGGTACTATTCTTTCAAATTATCTCATTATGGTCAATACCATAATATTGACAATATCCTTAGGCAACTAGACGAGCTTTGTAGGTCTCTATCTTTTCATCTATGCCTTTTGATTCTATTGAAGATCCACTTATACTTTATGGACTTTACCCTTTCGAGTGGATCAACGAGTGTCCATGCACCATTGATCTTCATAGACTTTATTTCAGACTTTATAGCTCCAAGCCACTAATCGAAATTGGATCCCTGTATGGCATCCATGTAGGTGATCAGATCCTTATTGTTCTCATTGAGTTCAACAGGATCACGTCTTGGAACTAGAAATCGAAGTATCTATCCGACGGACATGGTACTCTATCGGATCTCCTTAATGGTGCCTCTGCAATAGATTTTGGATTTGATCTAATCAAATTCGATTCTATGGGTTTATTAGATTGTGTCGGTTCTTCTACCTGTTGAACTTCATAAGTTTCATATTAAAGGTATTAGTTTCTTCACTAAGGTACTCTTTTTCTAAAAAAAATACCGAACAACTTTTGTTCTTTAGCAAGGTAGAAGTAATATCCCCTAAATTTTTTGGGATATCCTACAAAATAACACATATAGGATCGAGATCTCAGCTAATTGATCTGCAAATGCTTGACATAAAACAAACACTCCCAAATCCTAAGATAAGAGAGTATCAGCTTATGCCTAGTCGATATCTCATATGGAGTCTTTGTGATTGATTAATTCAGAATCCAATTAAGAACATAACAAGTAGTCTTAAGAGCACAACCCTAATAGAAGACTGGTAGACTTATAAACCCCATCATAGATCGAACTATGTCTAACAAAGTTTATTTCAATAAAAGAGAATTCTATTCTCTTTTAGATATGTCAAAACTCACTAGAAAGATATTCTCCTTTTGATCTGACTAAAGAGTTTCAATGCTCTTTCTAGTTTGTTTCTCTATCTTATTATAGAATTATTTAAAATATTTTAAATAATTTAAATTTATGATAAATATGTTCATAGATCCAATACATCAGTATGTATTAGACTCAAAACATCATTGGCTCGTTCATCTTTTTAGCAAAAGGTAACATGGTTATCTTATTAAGGAGATAGGATTGACAGATTGACAATGATTCACAATCATTGATTTCAAGAATTATCTCCTGTTGATCCTATTCTTATTTAAATGATCAAGTCTAAATTATCAAAAGTAGGTATTTGTGACATTATCTACTTTAAGACATTTGTTTGTTGTGTACAGTATACTAACAGACTGTCATTTCTTAGTTATCCATCATAATTTTGACATCATTTATAATGATATCATAAAAATTATTAGACAATAGTGAGAATCACTAAAATGATATTATTAGAATCAAAAATATGCTTGAGAATTTCTAAAGCCAGAACATGACTTTTAGCTCCGACATTCAGGAATCTTTTATTGTTTCCAATCTTTCTACTAATCTGAAGTCATTGCAATAATTTGCATAGACTTTCGATGTCCAATATCCAGGTAGTAGTGTCAAAGATAGAGAAATCACAAGATATTATCATATAAGTACTTTATCCAGTAATCCTTTGTTGATTTCTCTTCCTTAGTCTATTTGGATCAAAGGACTCTGTCAGACTAGGTTAACCTTAGACTCTTTTGTCAGTTCAGGCTCATTAGCCCAAGCACGACTCTTTTACACCTTTTTTTTTCTCAAAAGATTATTGTCTTACTGAAGACACAGCTTCAGAGATACGAAAAAACTTTAATATTTGAAAGATTTCCTCCCACTGAGCATTATCGAATTTACAACTAAATTCATGCTCTTCACTGCTCTCAATAACACCACACAGTGATACTATCATTTGGCCACTTTTGATAAGTACCTTTGATCGCATCATGTGTGTTGGGTATAGAAATATTAGGTGATGGATCCATAATCATATATAGGATCCATTCATGCTTTAGAACTATTTGCAACTTTCGATACCATCTATTAAAATTGGATCCTATAAATAAGTCAATCACTGTCAAACAGTGAAGGAGCAATGGACATCTAGCCATAACTGAAAGAAAAATACGAGACCTCTATATTTATAAATTGATTAAGCTTAAAGAGTTAAACTTTAGTCTATAGGTTCTCCCACTATCTTATACGAATTGATAGCCTCTACCTTCAATTCGAGAAATTACTTTAATTCCTTAGCGGGTACTAAAATCCACATAGACTACATATAGGTCTGAACAAAGGTTCGGCCAACCCATGTGCATCTATGGGTAGGTTCTCAATCAATTATTTTATCAAATAATTTTTAGTAATTAGTTTCGCCCCAAATTTTATTTCAGTAGGCAATAGGCCTCCACTGAAAGTTTCGATTAGGTCCAATCATTAACATAAACCTACTCAGTGATTCTAACTAATGAATGATCAGGTCCGAGGATGGCTCGATCAATCCAATCATTCAATAGATAGTACAATAGAGTTATCATATGATAAATGATAATTTCATCATTCAGAGAAATACCAAATGGATGGTACCTGCAATATCAATAAAAAATAATAGACCTATTATCATTCACCTTAATGGGAGGCTATGATCTAGTTATCTCCATAACTAGCTCATTTTTATAGACCTAATAACTTAGAAGAATTAATTTATGAATTAAGAGAAGAGAAGAGATTAATCAGTAAACCACAATCCTCCCACTGACTTCACCAAGTCATTGAATTGGATTAGGGTCATGCTGGTTCAATTGGCACCTAGATCAGTCAAACTAATCAACCTTAATGGCATGGGTCAAGTAGAATCACTTAGCGGTCTAATCAAGATATAATCCATTAAATTGGTCAGGTAAGTGAGATCGGTGGGAGGATATGTCAAGCTTGCCTTAGACACCATCAAAATGATCAGGTAAGTCACTCCTAATTAAAAATTATCGATCAAAATGCCAAACTTATCTTAGACACCATTGGTTAATTAGTTTCGATTGGACCAGCTTAATGATTCGGGTTCAATCATTGAGCCACAATCAAAGTCTTTTTGGTCTAATCAAAGATATAGACTTGACCATCTACAACTATTGTATTGGTTCTAGAGAAATCTTGATTTAATTTAATTCAATATTTGGTTAGATTTAATCAATTTCTCTACATGATCTATTAACTCTTTGATTCTAACCTTAGGTCTAACCTAATTAAGAGGATCTGATTTGAGCTAAATCATATCTCTATATTTTATGCAATATCATTAGATCTTAAATCATAATTTTAGATCTAATCTATACTTAATTCTTAATTAAGTTGCAGCATCAACATGGGTTTAGGTTTAAGTTTGAAACAATTTCAATTTTTTATTTTGTAAATAATTTACAACAAATTTTATACAAAAATTTTTATTCTGAAACTGGATTGACTCAATCAACATTGAGCCAACTACACAAGGAGACTTGGTCAACTCAGTTCAAAACTGGGTCAGCTCAGTAATTGTGCGTGAATGATTTAAAGAGTTTCTACTCTGAAAAAACTTGCTAAATTCTAAAATAAAATCAATCATAAACCTCTTTTAGATCATATCTAAATTTTTTATGATTTAAAATTTTATTTTTTTATGATTAAAATAATTTTAATCATATAGATTAGATATTTTATTTTTCATATAATTTTGTATCACATACAATAAACCTAAGGTTTCAAGATCTAAGATTTTGCAGAAAAATAAGTTCTTCCTTTCACGTTCTTCTTTATGGGATTTAATCACATGGCTCCCCTACACGCCATAAGAGTACCCCATCGAATAGAAAGAGAGGGTCTTTAAACCCTTCTTTCTCCTATGCCTTTTGCTCCTATGATCGGACGGTCTAATTATCAACCCAATCCAAGTACTTGCTAATCAGATCATCTAATTTAATCACATATCATATATGCTTGAATTTAGATCTAATCTAAATTATATCAGATCTGATCATAATCTTAGATTATATTTAAATCAGATCATAAATATCACATGCAACATATAAAATTAGATTTTATCAATGATTAGTACAAACTAGGATAACTTGTTCACTGTAAGGGATAAACCCTACAGCAGAACAACCTTATTTTAGTTTATGCGATCAACCATTAATTAAATTTAGATTTAAGATATTATATATCAAATTTAAATAAAATTAAATTTTAAATTTAATAAGCACATATAACATATCATAATGAACCTAGGCTCTGATACCACTGTTGGAAAACGTAAACGATTTAATGTATGTATTTCAAAAATTTTTGAAATAAAATATAGTGGAAGATATCTAGATTAATCATATTAACCTAATATGCATATAATCTAATCATCAAATCAACCTACTCTAGGATCTATGATATGATATGTTGCATATAAAATCTGAAAAACACAGAAGATAAAATCTGCATGTATGGATGTAAGGAGTAGATCAGATCTACATCTATTTGAGTTCAGAACTCGATATCTGAGTATGGATTGATGATCATCGCTACTGAGAGATGTGGTAAAAAAGATTCTCACTATTTACTTATGGCCGTACACGTGTCCGGCCTCTACAGAAGATCCACTCGAAGTCTCGATCTGATCGATCTTCTTAGGAATGTTAGTTAGTGCGAAGATCTTTTTCTTGGCTGATCTGGATCTTTTTTTCAAATATTTGAAATCTTTTCAAAGATTGAAGATAAATTTTTGGAGGAGATGAAGAGGTAGAAGAAAGATGAAGAAGAGACTATCTTCTCTTTTCTTTTTCTCTCTTTCCAAACCCTTAGGACCAAAATTCTAGAAACTAGATTTTGCATACACCCAAAGAGAGAGGACTCTCCTCCTCTTTTTCATGCCAAGAACCAACACTAATAAGTGGTATATTTTTATATTTATTATAGATATTTTTAGTAATTTATGATGTTAACATCTTCTTAAAAACTTAATTTTATGAATTTATTAATTTTTTTAAAAAATAAGTAATTTTTAAAAAAATATGAAATTAGATATATTTATAAAAGATAAGATGTTAATTTTATTGAGCAATTTAAGCATCAAAATGAAGAAAAAATTTTAAAAAATTTAATATATATATATTTTAAAATTTTCAGTTAAAAATTAGAGCAAAAATTGAGCCAAAATATCTTAAAATAATCTAAAAATAGCCTCCAGTGCATGGTGGACCGGCCGGTCGATCCACAGAGCCAGGGCGCGGTCCACAGGAAACTTCACGCAGTTCACAAGCACAGCTCACAGTGAAAGAAGGATTCTGGATGCGATCCAATGACTAACATTCATCCCGACCTAGATCCGACGGTCAGCATCCATTATCGATTTGTAAGAGGGGTTTTTGCGCGATCTAACGATCGAAATTTCATCCATCAAGTGATCCAATGGCTGAGGACATTTTTGATTTTGAATAGGAGACCTGAAGCACTGATCGATGGCCCAGATCTCATCTGAAGCACGATCGGATGGTTAGAATCGAATCCGACCCTGATAAGGAGTAAAAAGCTAATTTTTGGGCTGATTTGAGCGGTCCAATCCAAATCCGATAACCAAGAATATTCCTAGGAGATCAATACATTTTCTAAGGGTTTTAGGACTCCTTTTGTAATCAGAAAAATATGAAAAAATCATCTATAAATAGGGGATCTGGGAATAAGCTTTAGGAGGAGAAAAAATCAGAGAAAAAATGAGAAAAAGATAGAAAAAAAAATTCCAAGAGCTTTAGGGATCAATTATTGGGAGATTATGGAGCTAGAGAGCTTGATGCGAGGCTAAATCCCTTCAATCCAGAAATATGATGAAGCCTGTAAATAGATTTTTATTTTTATTTTTTGTATTTAATTTTTATGTAATAAAATTTTATTTTTATTTCATATCTTTTTACTTTTTTCTGAAGTATTGATCCAGTCTACATAGCCTATACCTTTTCTTGACGTGCCGTGATCTTTGAATACAGTACGTGCTTAGAAAAGATAGATCATGGTATGCTAGATTAAATCTTATATCCTGTAATTGAGTTTAGATAGTTTATACTCCAATAGGATGAGTTGTGATCTACTGATACAGTTCGTATCCCTTAGAGATAAACTATACTAATACCATAATTACAAGAATTAAATATTATAATATAAAAAAAAAAGAAAATAAATCTCTTTGCATGGTGGATTCAAAATTTTTGAGTTATTTCTCTAAATTATTTTCTTTCATAATTTAATTTATACTTTTAATTTTTTACTATTCTATTTCTTGTTAATCCTTCTGCAATCAATTCTCTTTTATTTTTTTTCTTCATAAAAAAAAGATAATCGCCCTAAATCCCTGTGGAGACGATCCCGACTCAATCTATCTATATAGTTTGAGCTAGTTTTTATTTTTAACCACCTACAACAGTGATCAAATTTTGGCACCATTGTTGGAGATCTAGGCATGATTATTTTAATTATTTTAAAATTTTTTTTAATTACTTTCTAACTTACCTAGTTTCTTAGTCAAACTTACTTTCTTTCAAAAAAAAAATCTCTACATTGACACCTCATAATCTACTTAAGATATTAGATACTTAATCACAAAATCTAAAAAATAAAATAAATCAATTTACTCTTAACTAACTATCAAATCTGGTCATCTTTTCTTCTTGCATTACATAAGTCCATAAAACATCTTAAGGGCACAAATCCTAAACAAGATAAGATGAAGATTTCATCACCCTTCCTTGACCCACAAATCACCATCCTGCATATTACATTGACCTAAATCTTAACTTAAAATCAATTAGACATTGGCCCCTAAGAACTTTCGAGCTCAATAGGACAAGAGATTCTAAGAGTAAGATCAGTCAGTTTGACTGGTGTCTAGAAAAGTGGTTCAAGGACTACATCTTGAAGGAAGGTGGTTATTTAATTGATTCCGTTCACTTACCTGACCAACTCAGTTGGTGTCTAAGGAAAACAACGGGGAGACCCCCACCGACCTTACACTTATCTGGTCAGTTGAGTGGCTAGTCTTTTATCTGGAGTGCTCAAAGGCAACCTTGACAAGTTAGGAGCTGTCTAGATCTAGGATTACCCTTAGCTAGGATTGATTGTATAATGTGACTACTAACCTACAAATATTAACCCTAATTAAAATACTCTTCTCTATCATCTCTAGATTTAGGACTCCTTAGGCCCCCGTCTTTAGAATTCTTTTCTCATCTATTTCCTCTTCTTTTTAAAAAAAATATAAAAAAAAATAAAACAAAAAAATTACAAAAATAACTGAAAATTCTCAAATTTCTTCATGGACAAAGTTATCTGGTCGATTAGTGAGAATAGATCCAAACTTTACATCGAGTTCAGTAGATCTTAAGCCCACCATGGGTAAACCTGAACATGAACCTAGGGTCTTGAAAGACCTTTGCTATCCAGTTGGGACAGCCCATCCCTCATGTATCCGACCGTCATAACTGATGCCAATTTTGAAATTAAATCTCAGATCATAAACATGCTTTCCAAATTCACCAGAATCGAGGATGCATACATTTTTATCAGAAAATTTGAGGAAGTATGCACCACGATGTGGCTTAACAGCTCACTGAGGATGTTGTAAAACTTAGATTGATCAACTTTGCCCTCAAGAATAGTGCCAAAAAGTGGTTATACAGTCTTCCTAATCAATCCATCACATCATGGGAGGATTTTGTTAGAGTGTTCCTGAAAAAATTTTTTCCACACCATAAGACTACCAAATTTAGAAATAAAATTAATCAATTTTATCAATTACCAGATGAGTCTTTTTGAAAGTGCTTTGATCGTTTTTAGAACCTTTTGAGTCAATGCCCATACCATGAAATAGAAACTTGGAGGCTGTGCCAAATCATTTATGAAGGACTAGACCCAAACTTAAGAACCATATTAGAATCAATGTGTCAGGGTCAATTCATGAATAAAGAACCCATAAAAGCCTGACAATTTCTAGAGGATCTAGCAGAAAAGAGCCTACAATGGAAGATTACTAGGGAACCCGACAGACACACACCTTCAATAGGGGGTGTATATCAAGTTCAACCTTCCCTAGCTGAAGAGGCTAAATTTGCATCTTTGATCCGTAGGATAGAGGTTCTAGAACTCAAGGAACACACCCAACTGAATCAAGTTGCAACAACAACTTGCAATGGGTGTAATGCCACAGACCACACGATGGAAGGATGTCCTTTCTTGATGGGTCCAGTCGAGAATGAAGTAGCACAGGTGAATGTAGCCTATCAAAGACCCATAAATGACCCCTACGCACCAACATACAATCCAGGATGGAGGAATCACCTCAAATTTTCTTGGTCACAAGGGTCCAACTCAATTAGACCTGCTTTCACTCAACCCAACCCCAGACCCACTCGATCATCAAATACCCCATCAGGTTTCAGCAATGATCAAAGGCTTAACTCACTAGAAAAGAGTCTGAAAATCCTAGCAAAATCATCTGCTAGCACCAACACTACACTGAACAACTTCATGCAGACCACAGGCCAGCTTTTAACTTCCAACAACCAGGCTATTATCCATTTAGAAATGCAATTAGATCAATTAGCTACGGTTGTAAGTGAAAGAGAAAAAGATAAACTACCGAGTCAATCCGAGGCTAATCCTAGGACCTAGAATAATCAAGGACCACAACAAGGAGCCTAGATCAACCAATTAAATATAATTCACACTTTAAAGTCTGAAAAATAAGTAGACAACCATGTCGGTACACCTGAAGATCAAGATGAACCATTGTCTAAACCACCTCATGAGCAAGCGATCGATCAGACCAAGTTTGAGGATCTAGATAAGTCTAAGGGGTCAACAGAGATTAACAAACCACCCAAGCCACTTGAAGAATCTACGTTAGGGATTAAGCAATTCGAGACATCACCCACCAATTCTGTAGCTTCTTTTCCAAATAGACTTAGGTCCAACAAATACTCAGCCCATATGGATCAAATCTTAGAGATGTTTAAACAAGTAAAAGTGAATATCCCTATATTAGATATGATCCAACAAGTTTCCACATATGCTAAATTTTTCAAAGACCTATGCACAAAGAAGAAGACCACCAATGTTCTCAAGAAAACCTTCTTGGCGGCTAGTATAAGCTCATATCTATCAAGCCACATGTCTGTCAAGTATAAAGATCTAGGATCTCCTACAATCTCTTATGTTATTGGGGAAACCATCATTGACAGAGCCTTATTAGACTTAGGGGCTAGTGTGAATATCCTACCATATTCGATCTATAAAAAATTGGGGATAGGATAATTAAAGCCTATAGAAATTATATTGCAATTGGCAGATCGATCGGTGAGGATCTCCAAAGGAGTTATGGAAGATGTGTTAATCAAGGTAAGTAATTTCATTTATCCTATAGATTTTGTGATCCTCGAGACTGAACCAGTGATTAATCCGAAAGGTCACATTCCAGTAATCTTAGAAAGATCATTCTTAGCGACCACCAACGCCCTAATCAATTGTCGTAATGGATTCATGAAACTCTCATTTAGAAATATGACCATTGATCTTAATATTTTCAATCTTGAAAGAAAAAGAGACCAATTCGTTGATGTAAATCTGATTCAGGATGAGATCTATGAGATCACTGACCTAAGGGAAGAAGATTTTGACTATAATATCTGGTCAGATCAAGAATTTGAAATAGCTTATGAAATATCTCCATCTAGTGATCAGAGAGTTCATCCACAATGGCAACCACCTATCGAACCACTTGTGAGGATGGATGAATCTATACATAAGCCATCAATTGAGGAAGCACCTAAACTAGAACTCAAAACACTCCCTTAGCATCTCAAATACGCATATCTAGGTCCATCAGAAATTCTATCCGTAATTATCACATTAGATCTAGATCAAACCCAAGAGGAGAAACTTTTAGATATCCTCAAAGAGAATAAAGAAGCCATAGGCTGGACCATGGCTGACATCAAAGGGATCAGCCCTTCAATTGTCCAACATCAAATTTATTTAGAGGAGGAAGCCAAGCCAATCAGAGACCCCCAAAGAAGATTTAACCCAGCTATGAAGGAGGTAGTGAAGAAAGAGATTCTCAAGTTACTAGACAATAAAATTATCTACCCTATTTCGAATAGTTTATGGGTTAGCCCAATTCAAGTAGTGCCTAAAAAGTCTGGAGTAATAGTGGTCCAAAATGAAGCAAATGAGTTAGTACCGATTAGAGTCCAAACTAGATGGAGAGTTTGTATTGATTACAAAAAATTAAATACGGCCACAAGAAAGGACCATTTTTTCCTACCATTCATTGATCAAATGTTGGAAAGATTAGCTGGACATGAGTTCTATTATTTTCTTGATGGATATTCCGGCTATAATCAGATTTCTATAGCACCAGAAGACCAAGAGAAGACCATATTTTCCTGTCCATTTAGAACTTTTGCCTATAGACATATGCCCTTTGGTTTATATAATACTCCATCTACTTTTCAAAGGTGCATGGTCAGCATCTTTTCTGATATGATTGAGAGATTTCTAAAAATATTCATGGATGATTTTTTCATCTTTGGCTCTATCTTCTCTGAGTGCCTACATCACTTAAGATTGGTCTTAGAAAGGTGTAAGGAGAAACACTTAGTGCTTAATTAGAAAAAATATCAATTTATGGTCAAAGAAGGTATAGTACTTGACCATGTTATCTTAAAGAAGAGAATTGAAGTAGATAAAGCCAAAGTAGATTTGATTGTAAATCTGTCACCACCTAAATCAGTTAAAAAAATTTACTCATTCTTAGGACATACTGGCTTCTATAGGAGGTTCATCAAAAATTTTAGCAAAATAGCTCGATCACTGACCAATCTTCTTGCTAAAGACATCAAATTTAATTTCACTTTTGAGTGCCTCGAGTCTTTTGAGTATCTTAAAAAGGTACTAACATCTGCACCCATTATTCATCCATCTGATTGGACTCAATCTTTTGAACTCATGTGTGATGCATCTGATCATACCATCGGAGCTATTTTAGGATAAAGATTTGATAAACTACCACGAGTTATTTATTATGCTAGTAGAACCCTTAATGATACGTAGCTTAACTATTCAACCACTGAAAAAGAATTTTTGGCTATTATCTTTGCCCTAGAAAAGTTTAGATCTTATTTGGTTGGATCACATGTCATTGTATACATTGATCACTGAGCCATTAGACATCTCTTGATAAAGAAAGATGCAAAAGCACGTTTGATCCGATGGATTTTATTTCTTTAAAAATTTGATCTAAAAATCAGAGATAAGAAAGGAATCGAAAATGTAGTGGCTGATCACCTATCCCAATTGACTGATGCACCCTCTAATAAGCCATCAATAGAAGAGTCTTTTCTTAATGAACAACTCATGTCTGTGACCAAAGAATCATGGTATGCTGATATTGTCAATTACTTGGCCACTGGTAGGATTCCTTCTTATTGGAACACTCAGGACAAACATAAATTCTTTGTCCAAGTAAAGTATTTTATTTGGGATGATCCATATTTGTTTAAATAATATCCTGATCAAATCATTAGAAGATATGTCTCGGACCACGAGATCAACAGTATCTTATCTTTTTGTTATGATCAAGCCTGTGGTGGCCACTTTGGAGCCAAGAAAACTGCTGCAAAAGTTCTTCAATATGGATTTTACTAGCCCAATTTGTTTAAAAATGCACATGAGTACTGTAAAAGCTACACTAGATATCGATAAATAGGATGGATCACAAAAAGAGATATGATGCCATTAAATCCGATCTTAGTTGTTGAGATTTTTGATGTATGGAGAATCGATTTCATGGGACCACTTTCAAACTCTTTTAGAAATGAATATATCTTAGTGGCTGTCGATTATGTGTCCAAATGGATAGAAGCTATGCCGTGTAGATCGAATGATAGCAAAATTATTATCAAATTTTTTTAAAAAAATATTCTCTCTCATTTTGGAATTCCTAGAGCCATTATAAGTGATCAGAGAATATATTTTTGTAATCGAACTTTTGCAACCCTGATGAAGAAATACAACATCACCCATAAATTAGCCACACCCTATCACCCCCAGAATAGTAGACAAGTTGAAGTTTTAAATCATCAAATCAAACAAATCCTAGAGAAGACTGTAAGCACCAATAGAAAAGATTGGTCATTGAAGCTAGTAGATGCTCTTTGGGCATATCGCACTGCCTTCAAAACTAACTTAGAAATGTCTCCTTATAGGCTTGTGTTTGGTAAAGCATGTTACTTGTCAGTAGAGCTTGAACATAGGGCTATGTGGGCCATCAAAAAGTTAAACATGGATCTAGATGAGGCTGGACAATATAGGAAGTTACAAATTAATGAACTTGAGGAAATCAGGAATGAGGCATACGACAATGCTAAGATATCAAAGAACGAACTAAGGTGTTTCATGATTGTGCAATCCTTAAAAAATTATTTTTATCTGGTCAAAAAGTTTTTTTGTATAACTCTACGCTACATTTATTTTCTGAAAAACTTAGATCTAGATGGACAGGGCCTTATATTGTAAAATAGATTTTTTCTCATGGAGCTATGGAAATCAATAACCCAAGCAATGGTGCTACTTTTAAAGTAAATAGACAACGATTGAAACTATTCTTAGAATTGCCTACTAAAATTGAGGAGGAGGCCAAGGTTCTCCATGAGCCTATTTATTCTAATTGATTCTATATCCCAGATTCAGTCTGGTTGAAGACTTAAAACTTAGCACTTTCTGGGAGGCAACCTAGTTTTTAATTTTTGCTTTTACTTTCTTTTGCATTATGTTTAGGTTAATCAAGGCTTGCTTTATACAGATTTGAAGGCAATATTGACTAAGATGGGGGAAGCACCAATTTTAAAAAAAAGCTTCTAGATCGAGTGACATCTCTCCTTTTTCTTTCTCTTTTTATGCACCCTTCATTTTTTCTACTCCATTGAGGACAATGTCGATTAAGTTGAGGAGGAAGAATAAAAAAAAAATTTAAAAATTCTCAAGTAAGTTAGTATTTAGCATTTAAGCACCAGATTAATTTAAGAATTGAATTAAATCAAATATTTTTAAAAGAAAATTGATGTACAGACTAGAGAGTTTGTGAGATATCGAGGGATCAAGTATTAAGAAAACTCAATAAGGAGTTAAGTTTAGAACTTAAACAATTTTTTTTGAGCATTTCTAAATTTTTCTACCAGTATCAAAGAAGAGTTTACTTCTTATGGACTTGTGTAGAGTAACTATACGTTTCTTCATATATTTAAAAAAAAAAGTTTTTCAAGTACTTCATGTTGAGTAATCGGACCTCTTTGCCTAAGCAAGCATTGAGTTTCGCATCAAAAGGTATGAAGGGCAAAGAAGCTTTATTGTAAAGCTAGTTTTAACTCGTAGTCTATTTGATTCGAGCAAGTAGATCTAAGGGATATTCTATACCTAGTGCCCTAAAGCCATCTAGTTTGGGAGTCATTGGCTGAAAACTCGCTACATGGATTAAACAGAAAGCTTAAGGGGTTAAGACACTCAATAGTGGTACAATATTAAAAAAAAATTCAATAAATAAAGGATAGAAGTAATAATGTACTTATCCATAAGAAGATTAATAATTTAGAGATAAAGGTAGAAATAATTTAAAAAAAGTTCAGAAATAGTTTAGTGTTCTTAGTTTAATTCTTATATTGATTAGTATTAATACTCCAATGACATACCTCACTCACGCTCTACTGTATATCAGTGGTTTTTTTAAAATTATTTGATAAAATTTGAGACTTTAAGTTAAATGATACTTAAATCTAAATTCTTTCTTTACTCGAGGATGAGGAAAGTTCAAGTTGGAGGGTGTGATAAGTGGTATATTTTTATATTTATTATAGATATTTTTGATAATTTATGATGTTAACATCTTCTTAAAAATTTAATTTTATGAATTTATTAATTTTTTTAAAAAAATAAATAATTTTAAAAAAATATGAAATTAGATATATTTATAAAAAATAAGATGTTAATTTAATTGAACAATTTAAGCACCAAAATGAAAATTTTTTTTTGAAAAATTTAATGTATATATATTTTTTAATTTTTTAAGTAAAAATCGAAGCAAAAATAGAGCCAAAATATCTTAAAAAAATATAAAAATAGCCTTCGGTGCATGGTGGACTGGCCGATCGATCCACAGAGCCAGGGTGCGGTCCACAGGAAACTTCACGTAGACCACAAGTGGCTCACAGTGAGAGAAGGATTCTGGATGAGATCCAACGGCTGACATTCATCCCGACCCAGATCCGACAGTCAGCATCCATTGTCGGTTTATAAGAGGGGTTTTTGCGCGATCTAACGATCGAAATTTTATCCATCAAGTGATCCAACGGTTGAGGGCATTTTCGACTTTGAATAGGAGATCAGAAGCACTGATCGACGGCTCAGATCTCATTTGAAGCACGATCAGATGGTCAGAATTGAATCTGACCTTGATAAGGAGTAAAAGGCTGATTTTTGGGCTGATCTGAGCGGTCCAATCCAGATCCGATGGTTAGGAATATTTTTAGAAGATCAATACATTTTCTAAGGGTTTTAGGACTCCTTTTGTGATCAGAAAAATATAAAAAAATCATCTATAAATAGGAGGTCTAGGAATAAGCTTTAGGAGAAGAAAAAATCAAAGAAAAAGCAAGAAAAAAATAGAAAAAAAAATTCAAAGATCTTTAGAGATCAATTATTGGGAGATTATGGAGCTAGAGAGCTTGATGCGAGGCTAAATCCCTTCAATCCAGAAATATGATGAAGCCTGTAAATGGGTTTTTATTTTTTTCTTTTTGTATTTAATTTTTATATAATAAAATTTTACTTTTATTTCATATCTTTTTATTTTTTTTTGAGGTATTGATCTAGCCTACATGGCCTATACCTTCTCTTGACGTGCTGTGATCTCTGGATACGGTAGGTGCTTAAGAAAGATAGATCGTGGTATGCTAGATTAAATCTTATATCCTATAATTGAGTTTAGAAAGTTTATACTCCAATAGAATGAGTTGTGATCTACTGATATAGTTCGTATCCCTTAGAGACAAACTATACTAATACCATAATTATAAAAATTAAATATTATAATATAAAAAAAGAAAGAAAATAAATTTCTTTGCATGGTGGATTCAGAATTCTTGAGTTATTTCTCTGAATTATTTTCTTTCATAATTTAATTTATATTTTTAATTTTTTGCTATTCTATTTCTTGTTAATCCTTTTGCAATCAATTCTCTTTTATTTTTTTTCATAAAAAAAAAGATAATCACCCTAAATCTCTATGGAGATGATCCCGACTCACCCTATCTATATAGTTTGAGTTGATTTTTATTTTAAACTACCTACGACAGTGATCAAACACCCAAAGCCCTTTTACCATAGAGAACTATTTCTCTGATCTCTTACATGCGTAAGGATGAAACAAAACTCCTTTTATTTCAATGTGTAAGGAGGTAGGGTTGGAAGAGTCTGTGAGAAGAAGGATTCTTCAAGAATTGTCGCCTCGTCACAATTTCCACGCCCAAAAAAAATATGGGATGCCCCAATTTCTATTTTTTCATAATAAATCAGATCCTTATCTAATTTCCCATGATGAGAAACATCTATATTGTCACACAAAATAAAAGAATAAAAGGCATGGGCGACAAGGTCTTATAGATAATGTCAAACATTATCTATATGGTATCTAATTTCACATCACATTTGAACATACCAAATAATACCAGATCTTATCCAAATTTGGATGTGAGAAAAGAGGGTGAGAGAGCTCTTTTACATAAAGAAATCTCATGCAAAAAACATTTGTGCATGAAGAAAAATGGCATCCAAAGTGGGTTGGTGCAAGGGAGAAGAGTCTAATGCTACATGGACTCTTAATTTCCTTATTTGACTCCAAACCAAATCACATATAGTTTAACCCAAATAAATAGATGAAACCCAATCTAATTAGGTTTATAAATTTTTAATCAAATTTTAATGAAATTAAAAATTGATTGAATCAAAGTCCTGATTAAATCAGGGACAATTCTTCCTCAGCGATTAGATCATTTCATAGCCTAATTGGATCAAACCTAATTGAATCTAATTCAATTAAATTTTATCAAATCTTCTTTTCTCAATCAAATTAAACTAATCAGCAATCTAATTACTAATTAATCTTTCATTAATTTACTAGCATTTGATGAATACATTTATTACAACTTTTACATAAGATTAATAATCAATCAAATTGATGATTAAACTCTTGAATGATTCTCAATCATTGATTAGCCACATGATTAGTCAGAAACTTTTTTTGAGTATGACCCCATAGGTTCGAACCTAAATCGATAGTATAGGAACAAATTTCTAAACTAATCAATATAACCATCTAGCAATGACACTCGACATCCGGATAGATCAGATGATGGCGAAGCAACATTCAAGAATCTATTGATGTATGGTTATCATATAATTTATCCTTTTGATCCTAATGCTCAAGAAGATCCAGGGTTTGACTGTCAACCCTGTAATAAGTCATCCATATTGTATTTCAATCTTTCAAATCTATCACATGGATTACTCGGGCTCAAATTTTGCTAAATTGAAATGCATTAACTCCTACTAATTCAGCGGAATCAATCCCATCTTGACTCATGTACCAACTTGATAAGTACTTGACTACATCCAAAAATCTTTCATCACTGAATTATAAATTCAGATAGTCTGACATCAAAGTACAGTGAGTTGCTTGCAAGTCACCGTGGTAAACTTAAGTCGGAGAGATACTTATACCCATACCCTTTGTGGGCTACTTTTGATAACAGAGTACTCCATAGTTGGTTACGTTCCGTGATGATGTACTCCTACATCTCACCTGCATGCCATACCAGTGTCTCCACATTATTTGATTATGAGAATAACTAATGCATATGGCATACCATGACCTAGACTAGATATCGCTATCATCTTAGTAATAACGTATCATTTGATCGTGAACCAATTTAAGAACTACATAATAAATCCTCCTTTATCGATCAAAGTAATTTTAAAGACTTCATCACAACATAGAAATTCATTAGAAGATGTAACTTTGTGGTGAAATAGGCCAAATAACTATTATTATTGATCAATTCATATATATTTATAATTAACACAATTGCCAAACGATTGGCTTTAGGATACATTTTCTAACATGTACTTCTATGCAAGGTCTAGTAGGTAGTAGAGGGTTGAGGCATGGTGAAATGATCCTTTAGATCGATAATGGAGCAAAAATTGCTACTGAAGTCATTGGAATCTACCCTCTTCGACTATCATCAGACTTTAGATTAGTTTTAAAAGACTGCTATTATATACTTGTAGCTAGCTAAAACTTGATTTTCATATATGAAGGAACCAGATCTAGGGTTTCAGGGTTAGATCTTGAAACTTTTCAAGATTAGGCAGTGGAAGATTAAAATAAATCAAAATTTATCTTATAAAATCAGAGAATTTCTAGATCTAATATCTTATTATATGATTATTATATGACATTAAATCAAAAATTAAAATATAAAGAGCAAGAACTACATGTTCATCATATCAACATATTTCTATGCTACATCTAATGTATGTAAAATATAATAGATCAGATCTTTTACCTTGTAAGTTAGACGTTCTAATTTTGCTGATCTAGACTTGAGGATAATGTTGCGAACCGCACATGTGTCTGGCCTCTAGGAGTCATCTACATGAGCCCATGAATCATGATCAGAAGTTCTGATCCAGAAAATCAGCACAATATGCTAGTACTGTGCTGATCCTTCTTCGATGGTCGATCAGATGCCTCCTTCTTCTTGATTTGGACTCTTCCAAAGATGAAAAGTAGAAAAAAAAATTTTAGATATGAGACACTCTCAGAAAACTCACAGATGGAGGATGGGAAGAGGTGAAATCAGCAACCCTTGAAGAAGACCTTCTTCTTCTTCTCTTTGCTCTAACCCAGATACTTAGTTTTGTGTCTATTATATCTCCATACCCCAATTCTCTTTCTCCATGATTTTTACACACCCCAAAGGTCTCTCAATGCTCTATAATCCACAAAAAGTTCAAAAAAAAATTCATCTTAAATAATAAGATATGAAGAATCCTTGTCTAGATCAAATACCTAATCAAGAAAAATTCAAACAGGACAAGACAAGGGGTGTCCAACTCTTGGGTGCCCCCTCCTTTTTCTTGTACCATGGATCACCAGCAAAGAGTGCACAATATGTGCCATAAAATCTATAAAAACTTTAAAAAAAATCTGGATAAAATCAGTGCCATAAGGAAAGAGTTTTGGTTTCCTAAAATTCTATCTCATAGAATTTGAAATCCAAACTAATTCCTACTTTGACTTGGTCTACAACCATATTCCATGTAAGAGAGAAAGAGTGAAAAGTTTTGAGCATGCGTGAAGACCTGGGAGAGAAGATTTTGTCACACAAAATAAGAGAGAGTGGGCATGGGGGGTAAAGGTGGTGCAAGGTGGAATCCTAGTCTTACTAGGATTCAATCTATGACTTGCTCAAATTTGGTTTCTCAAACCAAATCAAATTAAAACTAAATCAACTCAATTAAAATAGGTCTTAACCCAATTAAAAATTTAATTTAATCAAATTAAATTAGATTTAAATTTAATTTAATTTTTTAATTGAATTAGAAATTAGGTTGACCCAAGTCCTAATTGAACTAGGACTAGTTTTTTCTTACACTTGGCTTATCTAATAAACTAATTGAACTTGATCCAATCAAGCCCAAACTAAATCTAATTAAATCATATTCAATTAAACTTAATCTTAGTCTATTGGATTAATCAAATTAAGCCAATTAGTAATCAAATTGCTAATCGATCCTCCTGCAACACTTGCACTAGGTTAAATGTCAATCGTATTGATCGTTTAATCCTAGAATGATTCTTAATCGTTGATCAACCATCTGATCGAATCATGAACTCTAATGTGTGTGATCTCATAAGTTCGAATCTAAGTCGATAGTATAGAAATAAATTTTTATACCAATCAAAGTGATCATCTAGCAATGGTACCTGATGGTCGGATAGGTCGAATATGTAGAACAACATCCTTAGAACCCATACGGATATAGTTTTCATATAATTCATCTTCTTGACCAAAATACTCATAGAACACCTCAGAGTTCAACTGTCAACTCTGATCAGGTTGTCCACATTATTTTTCAAAATATCAAATCCATCTGATGGATTACCCTGGCCAAGGTTTTGCTAAATTAAAATACAGCGACTTATTCTTCTCCAACTCTTGGAGTGGTCAATCCCATCTTGATCACACTCTGACTTCGCAAGTATTTGACTGTACTCAGAAGCCTTTCATCACTGAATTAGAAATTCAGTTAGTCCAGTACCAAAGCACAGTGAGTTGCTTGCAAGTCACTAAGGCGATCTCAGGTCTAAGGGACACTTATACCTATATCCCATCAGAGACATTTTCGACAGTAGAATGCTCTGGAGTTGGTCACGTTCAATGATGATGTACCCTAATATCTCACCTATATGCCATACCAGTATCTCCACACTCCTTGGTTAAGAGGACAACCAACCCATATGTGTTGCTCCTTGAATTGATTTTGATGATTACAAAGCATTTGAGGGGGTTACTAATGATTTTGGCTTGAAAAATGATTTATTATATTTCAGGGGCAAAATCATAGTTTTATCAAGTTCTGATTCAGAAGCCTCAAGAGCAAGAGCAGAAGATTTGTAATCTATTGGAGGCAATTTTAATATTATTGGATGTGTGTTTTGAAAGAAAATCATGTTTATAAATTTGAGTTGACCCCATGAGTCGACTCATGGCAAAAGGAGCTGAACGGCATGCTGAATTCTTTGGCTGGCACACTCTGTGAGTCGACCCCTGAGTATGAGTCGACCCTATGAGTCGATCTCTGCTGCTGTGTAGGCTAAAATTACAGCAATCATTTTCTATTCTGTGCCACAGAAGTTGACCCCATGAGTCGACTCATGAGCATGAGTCGACCCTATGAGTTGATCCCTATGATGGAAAAATTTCGCAACAGCTAGTTTTCAGCTCGTTTTGGCTGCATTTAATGTCCATTTAATATGCTCCAACGGCTCTATTTCAGTCCAGATTACTCTCCACCATTATTTGAAGTTATAAAAGGCACTAAAAGGAGGGAATCAATAAGGTTTTGAAAAGGTTCTTCAAGCATTCATTTCAACCCTAAGCAAGAGCCCTCTTAAAAGTTCAAAAAACTTTTATTTCAAGTTCACCAAACCCTCAAGAGCTCATTCAAATCTTCAACCATCTTAAGAAAATTCAGAAGAGCTTCGTTCTTATTGTGTAAAATATATTTAAAGCTTTATTTGCTCATTAAAGGAGCTACATCTGTATTTCTGTATGATTAACTGCTATACTCTATTTTGAGTTGATATTTTATTTTGGAAGGGTTCCAAAATGTGGAAAGATTGATCCGAATCTTGAATCAGATTGTATTAGGTTGGCTTATACCCAAAAAATAAGTGTTCTAGCTTGAAATAGCTAGAGTCGGAGGTTTCAACGTTGTATTCGAGTTGAATACGATTTAGTGGATTTGAATTCCCAAGTAGGAGCTTCGGGAGTGGATGTAGGTGCAAGGTTGGCATCGAACCACTATAAACTTTTTTATTTGTGTTGTGCTTACTTGCTCTTCTTTTAAATTTTTTTATCTTCTTGCATTCTTGCATCCAACTTCTATACGTTACATAAATTTTACTCTCCATATTTATCCTGCTCATTGTTAAATAATCCTCATAGTTGTAAGTTAATTTTTAAATTTTAAAAAACCCAATTCATCCCCCCTCTTGGGTTGCATAGCTGGGCAATAAGTGGTATCAGAGCTCAGTGCTCTAGCCCTACTTTGATTTAACCATCAAAGAGCTAAAGATCTATGACAACTCAAGTTGGTGCTTCACTAGCCGAGGGGCAGTCCACCAATCGACCTCCACTTTTCAATGGGTCAAACCATACCTATTGAAAAGCTCAGATAAAAATCTTTATTCAAGTACTTGACTATGATATGTGTGTTGGGAATAGTGTCCCAAAGCCAATCGTCAGCCTGTTGACGGTTGTGCTCTTTCTTATACTAGTATATGAATTATAAATTAATAAAAGTTATTTTAGCATTTTCCATCACAAATTGTTTCATCTTCTAATGAACTCCTGTGTTGTGGTGAAGTCCTTAGGACTATTTAGACTCGACAAAGGAGGATTTGTCGTTTAGTCCTTAAATCTGTACGCGACCAAATGATACGTTGTTACCAAGGATAACAATATTTATCAAGCATAGGTCATTGTCTGCCATATAGATTGGTTGTCCTCTTAACTAAAGAGTGTGGAGATACTGGTATGGCATACAGATGAGATATAAGGGTACATCTGCACTGAACGTGACCGACTCTGGAGCTTTTTCTGCTGTCAAGATTTGCTCCGATGGGATATGGGTACAATTATCCCTCCGACCTGAGACAGCCACAATGACTTGCAAGCAACTCACTGCACTTAGGCACTGGACTACTTGAATTTCTAATTCAGTGATGGAAGGCTGCTAGGTGTAATCAAGTACTTGACTTATCGGTGTGTGTGTCAAGATAGGATTGACCACTCCAGTTCAGGAGCTGTGTACAGTCGTGTTTTAATTTAGCAAAACCTTGGCTAGGATAGTCCTAGTGAAGAGTCACAAGACCATTTGAGTTGAGCATGATTTGGATGATCTGATCAGGGTTGACAGTTTAACCCTGAGTCATCCTATACATAGGGGTCAAAAGGGATGAATTATACAGTAACCATATTTGCGTAGGTTCTGAATATTGCGATTGCGACTATTCGACCTATCCGGATGTTGGATACTATTGTTGGATGGTCACTTCGATTAGTACAGGAATTGGTTCCTGTGCTACCGACTTAGGTTCGAACTTGCGGGGTCACACACATTAGAGGTCCCTATCTGATTTGATGGCTGGTGAAGAGTCCCATTGGACTGGGACTCTTCGACCAAGAGTCTTACATGTGTGGAACTCTATGATCGAGAATCAGGATTCTCTGATCATGAGTTTCACACATTTTGGGTACTGGGGTCAAGAGTCCCACTGGTTTGGGACTCTTCGATCAGGGTTTCATATCGATGGACTCTGATGCTCGATTGCCCATCGAATTTAGACTCAGTATTTATGAAAAATTTAATTAGTGATTTGATCACTAATTAACTTAATTTGATTGAGTAATTATTTTTGGATCAAGTCCAATTGAATTGGATTCAGTTGGGTTTGACCCGATTAGGTTAAGAGTTGACCTAATCGCCAATGTGGTTTGGTCCCTGATCTGATCAAGGGTTGGGCTTAGTCAATTTTTGATTTGATTAAGATTTTATTGAGCCTAATTAAGTCTAATTATGTTGAATTTAATTTAGTCTAATTGTGCCTAATCTATTTTAATAAGGTTGGTTCAATTAGGTTGATTTAATATTTGAAACCACCTTGACTTATCTCCCTGCGCCACCTAACCTCACCTGCGCCTATTTGAATTCATGAGAAACAAGTTCTCATGAATTTTCTCCCACACAGAAGCCTTCCCACGCCTCACCTATGTGTGCCATTTTGAGTGGATAAAGATGGTTGGTTGGCCATTCAAATTCAAATGATGTTTGAATTTGAGTGGGCAACTAATCTCATGCGCCACCTTATCTACTTGTGCAACACTTACTCTACACGAAAAAAAATTTCTCGTGCAAATTCTCCACGCACAAAGAACCCACACCCCCTTCTCTTCTCACACCTTGAGTGGATAAGGATAGGTTGGTTGGCATTTGAATTCAAATTTGATTTGAATTTAAGTGAGCAACCACCTAGCTTTATCCTCTCACGAGGTGAAAATGCTGAAAAGATGCGGTCTTGCACCATTTTAAAATGAGAGAGAAGGTGGGGCATGTGACATCTGATCCAAGAGAGAAAGGGTGGCATGAGAAAGGCTCTGTGCATGAGAAAAAAAAAGAAAAGAAGAGAAAAGAAAAGAAACAAAAAAAGTGCAGGGTTTTTCTAAGAGTACCCTAGGGTTTCTGCTTGGAGTTCGGGAAGTGAGAAGGTGAGCTACGAGTGTCGTGAGTCCACCAAACTTTAGGGAGAGCTTCATCAATCTCTCTACTATTTTTGTTGATGATTCAGAGCATCCAAAGAGTCGACAGACATCGATCGTAGGAGTTCGATCAGCATCAGCCGTCGAAAGGATTCTACAACAAACTAGCATTCGTGAGGAGCCGATCAGATCGAAAGTTTCGTGTGGATGATCCATGAAGGTCAGATATATTGTGTAGCTATATTGCAATGATCAGATCTTTCTAACAGTGATCAGACTGCAGCGATCGACTATCTGCACGAAGGTAATGTGTTCTGAATACATAACAGTAAAATATTTACTGTAAAAGTTTAAATTTCAAATTTAAATGCATGCTATATATATCATATTTAGATCCTTGTATAGGATTAATATATGTTAATTAATTTGATTAATTAATAATTTTTACTGTAAAATTATAATTTTAAAAAAGCTTTAAAATTATCATTTTACCCCTACACTAAATTTCACTTCAAATGGTATTAGAGTGGATTCTAAAATATGATATACATTTGCATGCATAGATTAAGTAGTAATCTAAAAGTTTAAATTTGAAATTTAAATTTGAATTTTAAAATTCAAAATTTAAAATTTGAAATTCAAAATTCAAAAATTTGAAATTCAAAATTTAAAATTTGAAATTTATTTAAAATTTTAAATTTGAAATTCAAAATTTAAAATTCAAAATTTGAAATTCAAAAATTTAAAATTTGAAATTTGTTTGAAATTTAAAATTCAAAATTTAAAATTTAAAATTTAAAATTCAAAATTTAAAATTTAAAATTTAAAATTTAAAATTTAAAATTTGAAATTTAAATTTTGAAATTGGTATATTTAGATATACTTGATCCAAGTAGTAAGTAGTCTAATTGGGTTGGTTGCCATGGTCATCCAGTCATAGAAGAAAAGTAGGGTTTAAAGGCCCTCTCCTCCCATTCAGTGGGGTTCTCCTATGGTGGTAGGGGTGCCGAACGATTATATCCCATGCAGACGAAGCAGCGAAATGACTTAATTGTAAAGATTCAATTGTAAAATTTATCATGAATGTGTTAGATTAGATCTAAAAAAATATTCATAATTTATTTTGATTGAGTTGTTTTTTGTTATGTAATTAGCAATAGGATTGCTGTTTATGAAATGTGCTGATCCGTTTGTGAAATGAGTCAACACATTTGGTGAACAGAAAATAAAACCTTTCAAATTTGAAAATTATTTTTGAAATATCAAACCCTGACCCATCAGCCCAAATACTTAATTAAAAGAATTAAGTGTTGTCTAGTTGGTCTAGAATTGTGAATTAAGACCTAAGACAATTGCATAAACTTGTGGGTCAATGGGTTAGATGGATTAGGTCCATAATTGGGTGAGACCTAAGGTTAGCTTAAAGAAATGGACTAAATTAGAGTAATTGATCCAATCTAATCAAAAGTTGAATTAGATTAGGTCAAGGACACTCTAGACTCAACTCCAATAGTTGTAGTTGAATGGGTCCATGTCTTTAACTAGACCAAGATGGACTTAATTCATGGCTACGCAGTGGAACCCTATTTACTAAGTTGATCAAATTAAAACTAATAAACCGGTTGGTGTCTAAGGTAAGTTCGGCAGTCTGACCAGTGGTTTTTAACTGGGAGCTACTCGCATTGATTCGATCTCTGACGAGTTAATGGCATATCCCTTCCACTGATCTCACTTACTTGGCCAACCTGGTGAGTTAGATTTTGATTAGATCACTTGGTGATTAGGGCTCACCCATGTCATTAGATAAATCAGTGTGAATTAGTGTGACTGATTTAGGTGCTCCTAATGTCGGCTTTAATTAAATCTTTTCTTAATCTGACTTGGTGAAGTCAGTGGGAGAATTGAAATTGGCTGATTAATTTCTTCTCTTCTATCTGTTAATAAAATCTTCAAAAATTATTAGGTCCCTAAAAATGATAACTAAGTCATAGCCTCCCATTAAGTGAGTGATAATGAGTCCATTAGTTTAATAATCACTGGAGGCCCAAAGGCCTGGTGCTTATTTACTAATGGAATTATCATTCATAATATGATCATTTAGTTGAGTCTTTCTGATGGTGGTCAGGTTGGCCGGCCAAAGTCGGACCTGATCATTTATTGGTCAGATTCACCAAATCAAGTCATGTTAATGGTTGGACCTAACCAGATCTTTTTAGTGGAGGCCAAAGCCTACTGATTAGGTTCTGGGGCAAAATCAATTACTAGAAGTTGTTTAGAGAAACAACTGGTTATGAACCTACCCATAGATACACATGGGTTGACCAGCCAAAGTTGGACTCGTGTGTAGTCTGTGTGGATTCTAGTATCCACTAAGGAATTAAAGTAATTTTTCGAATTGAAGGTTGAGGCTACCAGTTCATAAAAATACTGGAAGAAACTTTAGACTAAAATCCAAGTCTTTAGTATTAATAATTTATGTACTAATAAAGATTTGGTTTTCTTTTATGCAGCTATGGCCACTATCCTATCGCTCCGATCATTATTAGATAATGACAAGCTCATGGACCTAATTTCGATAGCTGGTATCGAAAATTGAAAATCATCCTTGAGCATGAATGGATCTTTTATGTAGTAACGGATCCGGCACCTGAGGAGCCAGCCCCGAATGCTAGAGGGACGGTCTGAGACAGTTATCAGAAGTAGCTCAACGACCGCACCATCGTTCGGTGTATAATGCTGACGGCAATGAATGATGAGTTCAGCCGCAGGTTCGAGAATGCCCAGTTGCAAGAGATGCTTCAAATGTTGAATGACTCCTTTGGCACACCTGACGATGTTGAAAGGCACAAAACTAGTTGTGCCATTTTCAATGCTCGGATGAGAGATGGGGCCTCAGTGACCGATCATGAACTGTACATGATCGAAATGATTGAGCACCTAAGTAAACTGGGCTTTCCCTTGCACGAGTAGCTCGGTAAGGATGCAATCCTTAATTCTTTGCCCAAGTCCTTCCTCTCCTTCCTTACTCATTTTTGGATGACAAAGCCTGCAGTGAACTATCACGGCTTGTTGGGATTACTGCAGAACTTTGAGAAAGACCACCAGCTCCATAAGGAGTCGGTGAATATTGTGGGAGGGTCTTCTTCTGGTCGTCGACCCTTTAAGAAAGGGAAGAAGAACAAGAAGAAGAAGAATAAGAAGGTGCAGCCACATGCTGGGACGTCTGCATAGGGTCAGACCAAGAAGTGGAAGCATGACTAGAGCTAGGTAGAGTGCTTCTTTTGTAAGAAGCAGGGGCACTGAAGAGGAATTGTCCTCTATACATTGCCTCTCTAGACCCGAACAGGCTGAAGAAGAAAACAAGATAATTATA
>NC_026007.2:37376239-37410666 GCF_000442705.2 Elaeis guineensis | reverse complement strand
TCCAGTTCAGGAGATGTGTACAGTCATGTTTCAATTTAGCAAAATCTTGGCTGGGGTAGTCCTATTGAGGAGTCACAGGACTATTTGAGTTGAGCATGATTCGGATGATCTGATCAGGGTTGACAGTTTAACCCTGAATTGTCCTATACACAGGGGTCAAAAGGGATGAATTATACAGTAACCATATTCGCATAGGTTCTGAATGTTGCGATTGTGACTATTTGACCTATCTGGATGTCGGGTACCATTGCTAAATGGTCACTTCGATTAGTACAGAAATTGGTTCCTGTGCTACCAGCTTAGATTCGAACCTGCGGGGTCACACACGTTAGAGGTTCCTATCTTATCGATGGCTGGTGAAGAGTCTCACTGGACTGGGACTCTTCGACCAAGAGTCTTAATGCTCGAAGACTCTGAGTCCTATGTGTCTGGGACTCTATGATCAAGAATTAGGATTCTTTGATCATGAGTTCCACACATTTTGGATACCGGGGCCAAGAGTCCCACTGGTTTGGGACTCTTTGATCATGGTTTCATATCGATGGACTCTGATGCACGATTGCCCATCGAATTTGGACTCAGTATTTATGAGAGATTTAATTAGTGATTTGATCATTAATTAACTCAATTTGATTGAATAATTATTTTTGGATCAAGTCCAATTGAATTGGATTCAGTTGGGTTTGACCCGATTAGGTTAAGAGTTGACCTAATCGCCAAGGTGGTTTGGTCCCTGATCTGATCAAGGGTTGGGCTTAGTCAATTTCTGATTTGATTAGGATTTTATTGAGCCTAATTAAGTCTAATTGTGTTGGATTTAATTTAGTCTAATTATGCCTAACCTATTTTAATAAGGTTGGTTCAATTAGGTTGATTTAATATTTGAAACCACCTTGACTTATCTCCCTGCGCCATCTCACCTCACCTGCGCCTATTTGAATTCATGAGAAACAAGTTCTCATGAATTTTCTTCCATGCAGAAGCCTTCCCACGCCTCACCTATGTGCGCCATTTTGAGTGGATAAAGATGGTTGGTTGGCCATTCAAATTCATATGATGTTTGAATTTGAATGGGCAACTAATCTCATGCTTCACCTTATCCACTTGTGCGCCACTTACTCTACATGAGAAAAATTTTCTCGTGTAAATTCTCCATGCACAAAGAACCCATGCCCCCTTTTCTTCTCATGCCTTGAGTGGATAAGGATAGGTTGGTTGGCATTTGAATTCAAATTCGATTTGAATTCAAGTGAGCAACTACCTAGCTTTATCCTCTCACACGGTGAAAGTGCTGAAAAGATGCGGTCTTGCATCATTTTAAAATGAGAGAGAAGGTGGGGCGTGCGACATCTGATCCAAGAGAGAAAGGGTGGTGTGAGAAAGGCTCTGTGCATGAGAGAAGAAAAGAAAAGAAGAGAAAAGAAAAGAAACAGAAAGGGCGTAGGGTTTTTCTGAGAGTACCCTAGGATTTCTGTCTGGGGTTCGAAAAGTGAGAAGGTGAGCTATGAGTATCGTGAGTCCACTAAACTTTAAAGAGAGCTTCATCAACCTCTCTACTATCTCTGCTAATGATCCAAAGCATCCAAGGAGTTGACAGACATCGATCGAAGGAGTTCGATCAGCATCAGCCATCGAAAGGGTTCTACCATGAACTAGCATTCGTGAGGAGCCGATCAGATCGAGAGCTTCGTGTGGATGATCTACAGAGGCTAGACATACTATGTGGCTACATTGCAATGATCAGACCTTCTCGATGGTGATCAGACTGCAGCGATCGACTACCTGCATGAAGGTAATGTGTTCTGAACACATAATAGTAAAACATTTATTATAAAAGTTTAAATTTCAAATTTAAATGCATGCTATATATATCATATTTAGATCCTTGTATAGGGTTAATATATGTTAATTAATTAGCTTAATTAATAATTTTCACTGTAAAATTATAATTTTGAAAAAGTTTTAAAATTATCATTTTACCCCTACACCGAAATTCACTTCAATGTGGAGTATCATAGTAAATGAACCACATACATCCACTAGAATAATTGATGGTGTGGAATCAACCAAATCTGAAAAAAAATGGGATGAGATTGATAAGAAAATGGCTCAACTAAATGCTAAAGCCATGAATGTTTTGTATTGTGCTCTAGATGCTAATGAATTCCATCGTATTTCAACATGCACGTCAGCTATGAAAATATGGGATAGATTAGAAGTAACTCATGAAGGAACTAATCAAGTGAAGGAATCAAAAATTAACATGCTTGTACATAAATATGAACTTTTTAAAATAGAGCATGATGAATCAATAACTGAAATATTTACTCATTTTACTGATATTATTAATGGTCTAAAAAGTCTTGGTAAGTCTTATTCTAACAGTGATCTCGTAAGAAAGATTCTTAGGTCTTTACCAAAGACTTGAGAGGCCAAAGTGACCGCAATCCAAAAATCCAAAGATCTGAATATCTTACTCTTGGAGGAGCTTCTAGGATCACTAATGACTCACGAGCTAAGCATGAAACAATATCAAGAAGAAGATGTCAAAAAAAAGAGGATAATCATCCTCAAATCCACTGCTCAACCTGATGAAGAATCTGATGATACAGAAAATGAAGAGCAGGATGAAAAAATGGCCCTCATTACTAGAAGGTTTAAGAAGTTCTTGAAGAAAAGAAGATAAAGAATGAGGAAGAGGCCACCTACAAAAAGAGAACATAGCAAAGAGAAGGATAAGAAGCAACCCCTTATTTATTATGAATACAAGAAACCGAGACACTTTAAGTCTGAATGCCCACAACTGAAGAAGGATCTCAAAAAGTATAAGAAGAAGGCCATGATGGCTACATGGAGCGAAAGTGATGAGTCAAGTTCTGAAGAAGAAGACTCAAACGAACAAGCCAACTTGTGCCTTATGGCACATGAAAATGAGGTAAATACTGAAATCCCTATTGACTTTACCTTTGAAGAACTTCATGAAGCATTTTATGATCTAATTGATGAACTAAAGAAGTTAGGGATAAAGAACAAAGAATTAAAATCAAAGAATCAATCTTTACTAAAAGAAAATGAGAGTATTTCAAATGAAAAATCAATCTTGTCTCAAGAAAATCTGAACTTAAAAATTGAGATTGCCAAGTTAAAACCAATGGTTGAGAAGTTCAAATAAGCTTCACATGATACTTGACAATCAAAAGGCCATTTATGATAAAGCCGATCTTGGATATAACCCTTTAAAGAAACAAAAATTTTTGAAAATTATCTTTGTAAACTCATCATACCACAAGTTTTTAAATATAACTTGCTATAAATATGATAAAGTAGGACACAAATCCTATTCATATTTTTCCAACAAATCTAAAAATTTCAATGTAAAAAAAATATGGATTCCAAAAGGAACTATTATGACTAACCAAAAAGAACCCAAAAAAACTTGGGTACCTAAAGTCAAAACTTGATTCTTGTGTATAGGTATGTCTTGCATCTCAAGGAGCAAACCGATGATGATATCTTGATAGCGGGTGCTCAAGATATATGACTGGTGATGAATCCCAATTCATCACACTTGATGTTAAAAATGAAGAGATGGTCACCTTTGGAGACAATGGCAAAGGAAAGATCATCGGTATAGGTAACATTAGTATCACTCCCTCCAAGTATATTAAAAATATTTTATTAGTAGATGGTTTAAAATATAATTTATTAAGCATCAGTCAATTTTGTGATAAAGGATACAAAGTCATTTTTGAATCTTCAGTTTGCATAGTAACTAGTTCTATTAATGAAGGCATTAAATTTGTTGGGCATAGACATGGTAGTGTTTATATGGTAGATTTGAATGATCTTTCCAAACTAAACATGCAATGCCTAGTAGTCTTGAATGCGAAGATTAATGAGACTAGTTGGCTTTGGCATCGGCTTGTACATATTAACATGCAAATTCACTTTCAAAACTTATTAAAAAAGAATTGGTTATCGGCTTACCCAAATTGAATTTTGAAAAAGATAGAATTTGTGATGCATGCCAAATGGGTAAACAAATACGAGTCACATTCAAATCTAAAAATATTGTTTCAACTTTTAGGCCATTAGAACTATTGTACATGGATTTATTTGGACCCATTAGAACTATTAGTCTAGATGGAAAACGATATAGATTTGTAATTATTGATGATTTCTCTCAATTTACATGGGTCTTCTTTTTGGCACATAAGAATGAAACTTTTCACGTTTTCTCAAAATTTTATCGAAAAGTCACAAATAAAAAAGATTTTTTAATTCAAAATATTCGAAGTGATCATGAAACCAAATTTAAAAATTAAAATTTTGAAAAGTTTTATGATGAAAAAGGTATTGACCACAACTTTTCAGCACCTAGGATACCCCAACAAAATGAGGTAGTAGAAAGAAAAAATAGAACCCTTGAAAAAATATCCCATACCATGCTATGTGAAAGCAACCTTCCAAGATATTTTTGGGTGGAAGCAATTAACACGGCATGTTACATATTGTTGGGTATAAAATAACCCCAGCCGAAGTTCATAAAAGGCCGACCCTTCCACGGCTCTTCCGGCTTCTGACCTTGTGTGGCATCTTTCCGAACTCCCCTGACCATCCGAGCTTCCATAATACCATCCGAACTTCTCCAATCATGAGCTTCTCCATTCATCTATCGGACTGCTCCAAATGCTCTCTAAGCTTCACTTTCAGCCGATTCTCTATAGTGATCGACTATTCTCCAAATCTCTTCTAGACTTCTCTCAGCCATGATCGACTTTACTCCGAACTTCCTCCAGACTTCGTCAATGATCGAGCTTCTTCAGCAGCAGGACTTCTACAGTAACTAGACTCCATCCAAATTTCTACGGTGGTCGACCACCTTTCGAATTTCAGTCGAACTTCTACCGCAAGCAGTCTACTCCGAACTTCTACCATAAGCAGTCCACTCTGAACTTCTACTGCAAGCAGACCTCAACTGTAAGCGAATTCCATCCGAGCTTCTACTGTAAACAAATTCCTTCCGAACTTCTATTACAGATGGATTTCAGCCGAGCTTCTTCGATAAGCGGTCTCCATCCGGACTTCTATAAGAACCGGACTCCGTCTGAACTTCCATAGCGGATGGATTCTGGACGAACTTCTACAACGGATGGGCTCCAGCAGCTAGATTTCTACAACGGCTGACCGCCTCCAGTGTCTTCCGTACCTCTCCAGCCATCAACCTTCAATAGCGTCAGTCGGACTTCAACAACGCCAGCCGGACTTCCACAAGATCCTCCAGACTTCTCCAACAAACAAACTTCCATAACGCCTTCCGGACTCTTCTATCGGTCGACCTTCAGTCAGATTCCTTGTGCAATCGGACCCCTCCAGCAGACAAATCTTCAGACAAGCTTCTACATCATACAGATTCCAGATGAACTTCTATGACGGATAGGCTCCATCGAATCTCTACTCCAAACTTCTTCCGAACCTCGTCAATGACTGAGCTTCTCCAGCAGTGGGACTTCTATAATAAGAAGTCTCCATCCGAGCTTCCACGATAATTGATCTTCGATCGAGCTCCTACAATAAGCGACCTCCTTTCAGACTCCTACGAGAGCTGGACTCTGTCCAAACTTCTACAGCAGAACCGTATCCCGGACTCCTCCAATGTTTGACCTTCCACAGTGTCCTTAAGACTCCTCCAGCAGACGAACCTCCACAACATCATCTGAAGTCCACTGTTGATCGACCCTCTGTCGGATTTCTCATGAAATCGGACTTCTCCAATAGAAAGTCTCCATCTGAGCTTCTACAATAGATGACTTCCACCTGCAGCATCAGCATCCAATCAGTGCTCAAGGCACTCGACAACAGTGGATTCGTCAGTAACCTCAAAAACATCCAAGCTTCTCTTAGATTGCAGAGACAGAGAGCCATTCTGCTCCATCAGACATCCCAGTCGAGCTTTAGCCATCAGGCCCAAACTCTCTGGCAAGTCACGACAATGGCCGCTACCCCACTCCACTCTCTGTAATGGATTCCACGTGGCCCCACCACTCTCTGGTAAGTCGGGACAACGGACACCACTCCACTCTCCGTAACAAACTCAACGTGGCTCTGAACGGTCCACTGACGCCACTACTCTCTGCAACAAACTCTGCATGGCTCCAAACGGCCCACTACCAGACAGTTACAGACGTCGCTGTCGATCAGTTACGCTCTCCATCTATAAAAAGGGTGTTGGGAATAGTGTCCCAAAGCCAATCGTCAGCCTGTTGATGGTTGTACTCATTTTTGTATATGTACATGAATTATGAATTAATAAAAATTATTTTGACATTTTTCATCCAAAAATATTTCATCTTCTAATGAACTCCTATGTTGTGGTGAAGTTCTTAGGACTATTTAGACTTGACAAAAGAGGATTTGTCGTTTAGTCCTTAAATCTGTTCGCGACCAAATGATACGTTGTTACTAAGGACGATAACGTTTATCAAGCATAGGTCATTGTGTGCCATATAGGTTGGTTGTCCTCTTAACCAATGAGTGTGGAGACACTGGTATGGCATACAGGTGAGATGTAAGGGTACATCTGCACTGAACGTGACCGACTTCGGAGCTATTTTTGCTGTCAAGATTTGCTCCAATGGAATATGGGTATAAATGTCCCTCCGACCTGAGCCGCCATGGTGACTTGCAAGCAACTCACTGCACTTAGGCACTGGACTACCTGAATTTCTAATTCAGTGATGGAAGGCTGCTGGGTGTAGTCAAATACTTGACTTATCGGTGCGTGTGTCAAGATAGGATTGACCACTCCAGTTTAGGAGCTGTGTATAGTCGTGTTTCAATTTAGCAAAACCTTGGCCAGGGTAGTCTTTGTGAAGAGTCATAGGACTGTTTGAGTTGAGCACGATTTGAATGATCTAATCAGGATTGACAGTTTAACCCTGAGTCATCCTAAACACAGGGGTCAAAAGGATGAATTATACAGTAACCATATTCACATAGGTTCTGAGTGTTGTGATTGTGATTATTTGACCTATCCGGTCATCGGGTACCATTGCTAGATAGTCACTTCGATTAGTACAGAAATTGGTTCCTGTGCTACCGGCTTAGGTTCGAACCTGTGGGGTCACACACATTAGAGGTTCCTATCTGATCTGATGGCTGATGAAGAGTCCTAATACTCATGGACTATGAGTCCTACATGTCTGGGACTTTATGATCGAGAATCAAGATTCTCTGATCACGAGTCTCACACATTTTGGGTACCGGGATCAAGAGTCCCACTAGTTTGAGACTCTTCGATCGGGGTTACATATCGATGAATTCTAATACCCGATTATCCATCAGATTTGGACTCAATATATATGAGAGGTTTAATTAGTGATTTGATTACTAATTAATTCAATTTGATTGAGTAATTATTTTTGGATCAAGTCCAATTGAATTGGATTCAGTTGGGTTTGACCCGATTAGGTTAAGAGTTGACCTAATCGTCGAGATGGTTTGGTCCCTGATTTGATCAGGGGTTGGGCTTAATTAATTCCTGATTTGATTAAAATTTTATTGAGCCTAATTAAGCTTAATTAAATTGAGTTTAAATTAGTCTAATTGGGCCTAACTTATTTGGCTCAATTAGGTTGGTTTAAATAATGAAACCACCTTGACCCATTCTCCCTGTGCCACCTCACTTCCACTGCACCCATTTGAATTCACAAGAAGAAAGTTCTCATGAATTTTTCCTCACGCAAAGCCCTCCTCATGCCCTACTTTAATATGCCAAATGAGTGGATAAGGATGATTGGTTGACCATTCAAATTCAAAGCAAAGTTTGAATTTGAATGAGCAACCAATCTTAGCGCCTTGACCTTATCCTCTTTTAGCACCCCATTTATTACACGAGAAAATATTTCTCATGAAATCACTCATGCACAAATTAAGCCACACCCTCCTCTTTTCACGCTCTTAGTGGATAGGGATAAATTGATTTCCATTTGAATTCAAAATTTGATTTGAATTCAAATGTACAATTACTCATCTTTATCCTCTCACATGGATAAGATGTTTGACATTGTTTTAAAAGGAGGAAAAGAGTGGGGCGTGTGCAAAAAAAAATTTTGGAGAAAATTTGGGCATGAGGAATCTTTGTGTGCAAGGTGAAGGTTTATATCCTTCCGAGAGAAAAAGAAAGAAAAGAAAGAAAAAGTGTGCGCAGGGTTTCAGTGAGTTCTTCAGGGTTTCATCCTGGAGTTCGAAAAGCGAGAAGGTGAGCTACGAGTGTCGTGAGCTCATCAAATTTTAGAAAAATCTCAACATCCTCTCAAGCACATCTGCTGACAATCCAGAGTATCTGAAGAATCGACAGACATCGATCAAAGGAGTTCGATCAGCATCGACCATCGAAAGGGCTCTATAACGAGCTAGCACTCGTGAGGAGTCGATCAGATCGGAAGCTTCGTGTGGATGATCCACAGAGGCTAGATACATTGTGTGACTATATCACGATGATCAGACTCTCCTGATGGTGATCAGATTGCAGCGATCTACTACCCGCATAAAGGTATTGTGTTCTGAACACATTATAGTAAAGTGTTTACTGTTCAAATTCGAATTTCAAATTTAAATGCATGCATGCTATATATCATATTTAGATCCTAGTGTAGGATAAATTCTTATTAATTAATTAGATTAATTAATAATTTCCACTGTAAAATAATAATTTTGAAAAAAATTTAAAATTACCATTTTACCCCTGTACTGAATTTTCCCCACAAATGGTATCAGAGTGGGTTCTTAGATATGATATATATTTGCATGCATAGATTAAGTTGTAATCTAAAAGTTTAAATTTAAAATTTAAAATTTAAAATTTGAATTTTAAAAATTATTCAAAATTCAAAATTCAAAAATTTGAAATTCAAAATTTGAAATTTAAAATTTGAAATTTGAAATTCAAAATTCAAAATTCAAAAATTTGAAATTCATAATTTGAAATTTGAAATTTGGTTGAAATTTCAAATTTGAAATTCAAAATTTAAAATTCAAAATTTGAAATTCAAAATTTGAAATTCAAAAATTTGAAATTTGAAATTTGTTTGAAATTTGAAATTCAAAATTTAAAATTTAAAATTTTAAATTTAAAATTTAAATTTTGAAATTGGTATATTTATATATACTTGATCCAAGTAGCAAGTAATCGAATTGGGTTGGTTGCCATGGCCGTTCGGTCATAGGAGAAAAGTAGGGTTTAAAGGCCCTCTCTTCCCATTCGATGGGGTCTCCTATAGCGATAGGGGTATCGATGCGATTATATCCCATGCAGATGAAGTAGCGAAAGGAATATTCATGATTTATTTTGATTGAGTTATTTTCTGTTATGTAATTAGCAATATGATTGCTATTTATGAAATGTGCTGATATATTTGTGTAATAAGTCAACATATTTGATGAACAGAAAATAAAATCTTTCAAATTTGAAAATTATTTTCGAAATACCAAACCCTGACCCATCAGCCCAAATACTTAATTAAAAGAATTAAGTGTTGTCTAGTAGGTCTAGAATTGTGAATTAAGACCTAGGACAATTGCATAAACTTGTGGGTTAATGGGTTAGATGGATTAGGTCCATAATTGGATTAGACCTAAGGTTAGCTTAAAGAAATGGACTAAATTAGAGTAATTGGTCAAATCTAATCAAAAGTTAAATTAGATTAGGTCAAGGATACTCTAGACTCAACTCCAATAGTTGTAGTTGAATGGGTCCATGTCTTTAACTAGACCAAGATGGACTTAATTTATGGCTACGCGGTGGAACCCTATTTACTAAGTTGATCAAATTAAAACTAATGAACCAGTTGGTGTCTAAGGTAAGTTTGGCAGTTTGACCAGTAGTTTTTAAGTGGGAGCTACTCGCAGTGATTCGATCTCTGATGAGTTAATAGCTTATCCCCACCACTGATCTCACTTACCTGGCCAACCTGGTGAATTAGGTTTTGATTAGATCACTTGGTGATTAGGGCTCACCCATGTCATTAGGTAAATCAATTTGACTGATTTAGGTGCTCCTAATGCCAGCTTTAAGTAAATCCTTTTTAATCTGACTTAGTGAAGTCAGTGGGAGGATTGAAATTGGCTGGATATTTTTTTCTCATCTATTCTTTAATAAAATCCTCAAAAAAAAAATTATTAGGTCCTAAAAATGATTAAGTTATATTGATAACTAAGTCATAGCCTCCCATTAAGTGAGTGATAATGAGTCCATTAGTTTAATAATCATTGGAGGCCCAAAGGCCTGGTGCTTATTGACTAATGGAATTATCATTCATAGTATGATAATTTGATTTGAGTCTTTCTGATGGTGGTTAGGTTGGCCGACCAAAGTCGGGCTTGATCATTTATTGGTCCGATTCACCAAATCAAATCATGTTAATGGTTGGACCTAACCAGATTTTTTCAGTGGAGGCCAAAGCCTACTGATTAGGTTCTGGGGCAAAATTAATTCCTAGAAGTTGTTTAGAGAAACAATTGGTTATGAACCTACCTATAGATGCACATGGGTCGACCAACCAAAGTTGGGCTCATGTGTAGTCTGTGTGGATTCTAGTACCCACTAAGGAATTAAAGTAATTTCTCGAATTGAAAGTTGAGGCTGCCAATTCATAAAAATACTGGGAGAAACTTTAGACTAAAGTCCAAATCTTTAGTATTAATAATTTATGTACTAATATAGGTTTGATTTTTCTTTATACAGCTATGGCCACTACCCTATCGCTCTGATCATTATTAGATAATGACAAGCTCATGGGACCTAATTTCGATAGCTGGTATCAAAAATTAAAAATCATCCTTGAGCATGAGTGGATCCTTTATGTAGTAACGGATCCCGCACCTGAGGAGCCAGCATTGAACGCTAGAGGGACAATCCGAGACACTTACCAGAAGTGGCTCAACGACTGCACCAACATCCGGTGCATAATGCTGGTGGCAATGAATGATGAGTTCAGTTGCAGGTTCAAGAACGCCCAGCCACAGGAGATGCTTCAAATGTTGAATGACTCTTTTGGCACGCCTGATGATGTTGAAAGGCACAAAACTAGTTGTACCATTTTCAATGCTCAGATGAGGGAAGGAGCCTCAGTCACTGATCATGTACTGTACATGATCGAAATGATTGAGCGCCTAAGTAAACTAGGTTTTTTCCTGCACGAGCAGCTCGGTAAGGATGCGATCCTTAATTCTCTGCCCAAGTCTTTCCTTCCCTTCCTTACTCATTTTCGAATGACAAAGCCTGCAGTGAACTACCACGGCTTGTTGGGGTTGCTGCAGAACTTTGAGAAGGATCACCAGCTCCATAAGGAGTCGGTGAATGTTGTGGGAGGGTCTTCTTCTGATCGTCGACCCTTTAAGAAAGGGAAGAAGAACAAGAAGAAGAAGAATAAGAAGGTGCAGCTGCATGCTGGGACGTCTGCACAGGGTCAGACCAAGAAGCACATGCCCGACCAGAGCCAGGCGGAGTGCTTCTTTTGCAAGAAGCAGGGGCACTGGAAGAGGAACTATCCTCTATACATTGCCTCACTAGACCCGAACAGGCCAAAGAAGAAGCAAGGTACTTATATGATAACAACTTGCAACTTTTTCATTTGTGATACTACTGCCTGGGTATTGGATATCGGAAGCCCTTATCATATTTACAATTCGATGCAGGGTCTGCAGGTCAGTAGGAGATTTGATGAAGGCGAGAGGTTCCTGAACATTGGAGATGGAAGCAAAGTTCCAGTTCTAGCATTAGAAATCATGAACCTTGTAATTAATTCTCGAAATATAATTCTGAGTGAATGTCACTATTATCCAAGCTTTTTATTAAATATTATTTCTGTAGGCCTTTTGGCCATGAATGGTTATCAATTTTTAATAAAAGAAAATGTTTGCAATATCATTTTGAATGGTGTTACAATGTTTATTGGACAACTTTATAATGAAATTTACTTTCTATCACAACCTGTTAATGTGGTTCAAACCTCCGATAAATGTCCTAGAATAGATAATGTGTCATAAGTCTACCTTTGGCACTGTAGGCTAGGTCATATCAATAAGAACAGGATAAACAGGTTGGCTCAAGAAGAAATTCTTGAAGTAGGTGATTGTGAATCACTTCCAACCTGTGAGTCCTGTCTTCTTGGTAAAATGATCAAGTCACCTTTTTCTAGAAAAGGTGAGCGAGCTAGTGAACTCTTGGGTCTGGTACATTCTGATGTATGTGGACCCATGAGCACAAGTGTAAGAGATGGATATTTCTACTTCATAACCTTCACAGATGACCCATCGAGGTATGGGTATGTCTATTTAATAAAGCATAAGTTGGAGTCGTTTGAAATGTTCAAACTATTCCAAAATGAGATAGAAAAACAAACTGAAAAGTATATTAAAACTCTTTGATTTGATCGAGGAGGTGAATATCTTTCCAATAAATTTTTGACATATCTTGGGGAGAATGAGATTCTCTCTCAATGGACTCCTCCTGGAACACCATAGCATAATGGTGTATCTGAAAGGAGGAATCGAACCTTGTTGGATATGGTTCGATCCATAATGGGGTTTGCTGGTCTGTCGATCTCCCTCTAGGGATATGCACTCGAATCGGCTTGTTATCTTCTAAATAGAGTTTCGAGTAAGTCTGTAACCAAAATGCCATATGAGATATGGATAGGACGTAAGCCAGTACTCTCGCACCTTAGGGTTTGGGGGTGTCCGACTTATGTTAAACGTTTAATTACGGACAAGCTAGGACTTAGGTCTGACAAGTGTAATTTTATAAGATACCCAAAAGAGACCAAAGGGTATTATTTCTACCTGGCTGATGAGCAAAAGGTGTTTGTCAGTCTTAAGGCAATCTTTTTGAAAAAAGAGTTCCTTGGTGAAGGGACTGTTGCCTCTAAGGTCGAACTTGATGAAGTTCGACAAGTGAAAAAACTGACACAAGTTGCTGAACCTGAATCGGATTTGATTAGATCAGATCCGAAACCCATTGTTCAAGCACCCTTAAGGCGATCGGGTAGAGTACCACGTCAACCGGACAGATACTATGGTTTCTTGGTCCGGGACGATCATCCTATCAAACTTGATGAAAATGATGAGGATTCGATCACCTACATGGATGCAATGCAAAGACCTGACTCTGAGAAATGGCTAGAGGCCATGAAATCTGAAATGGAGTCCATAAAGGTCAACGATGTGTGGACATTGGTTGACCCACCCGAAGGAGTAAAACCCATAGGGTGTAAGTGGGTCTTCAGGAGGAAGAGGGGCGCAGATGGAAAGGTGGAAACCTATAAAGCCCATCTAGTTGTCGAGGGATATCATCAACGTTATGGTATAAACTATGACGAGATATTTTCTCCTGTGGCAATGCTCAAATCCATTCGGATTATACTTGCGATAGCTGCCCGTCTGGACTATGAAATCTAGCAGATGGTTGTGAAGACAGCTTTCTTAAATGGAGAGCTGATGAGTCTAAGGTGTGCAGACTATAGAGGTCCATTTATGGACTTAAGCAGGTATCCCGGAGTTGGAACATACATTTTGATAGGACGATCAAGACGTATGGCTTTGTTAAGAATGGAGAAGAGCCCTGCATTTATAAGTGGGCTAATGGTCCAGTAGTGGTATTTCTTGTATTGTATGCGGATGATATTCTCTTAATCGGGAATGATGTCCCTGCATTACAGGGAATAAAAATTTGGCTGTCGTCATAGTTCTCCATGAAGAATTTGGGAGAAGCTTCCTACATCCTAGGGATGAGGATCTATAGGGATAGATCTAAAAGGTTGCTTGGTTTATCCCAGTCTACATACATAGATACTATGCTGAAGATGTTCAGCATAGAGAATTTCAAGAAAGGCTATCTACTGATAGGCCATGGCATACAAGTGAGATGTAAGGGTACATCTATGTGGAGAAAATTCAGTGTAGGGGTAAAATGGTAATTTTAAAACTTTTTTAAAATTATGATTTTACAGTAAAAAAATATTAATTAATCTAATTAATTAACATAAATTTACCTTACTTTAGGATCTAAATATGATATATAGCATGCATTCATTTAAATTTGAATTTCAAATTCAAACAGTAAACACTTTACTGTAATGTATTCAGAACACAATACCTTTGTGCGGGTAGTAGATTGCCACAATTTGATCACTGTCGGAAGAGTCTGATCATCATGACGCAGCCACACAGTGTGTCTGGCCTCTTCGGATCGTCCATATGAAGCTTTCGGTCTGATCGACTCCTCACGAGTGCTAGCTTATTGTAGACCCTTTTGACGGTCGATGCTGATCAAACTCCTTCGATCGATGTCGTCGATTCTTCGGATACTCCAAATCATCAATAGACGTGCTTGAGAGGATGTTGAAGATCTCTCTAAGATTTTGTGGGCTCACGATACTTGTAGCTCACTTTCTCACTTCCCGAACCCCAGGCTAAAACTCTAGGAAATCGGAAACCTTGCACCCACTTTTCTTTCTTTTCTTTTTTTTTCTCTTGGAAGGATATGGACTACCTTCTCACGCACAAGACTTCTCACGCCCCAAAATTTTTCTTCAAAAATCTTCTTCTTCTTGCATGCCCCACTCTTCTCCTCCTTTTTATAACAACGTCAAATGTCTTATCCAAAAGAAAGGATAATGATGAGTAATTGCACATTTGAATTCAAATCAAATTTGAATTCAAATGGACACCAACTCATCCCTTATCCACTAAAGGCATGAGGCATGGCTTAAATTGTGCATGGAGTATTTTCATGAGAAACCTTTTCTCATGTAATAAATGGGGCGTAAAAAAAGGGATAAGGTGCAAAGATTGATTGCCCATTCAAATTCAAACTTTATTTTGAATTTGAATGGCCAACCAATCATCCTTATCCATTCATATGGCATATTAAAGTGGGGCATGGAGAGGGATTGGCGTGAGGAAATAATTCATGAGAAGTTCCTTCTCATGAATTCAAATGGGTGCAATGGAAGTGAGGTGGCGCATGGAGATTGGGTCAAGGTGGTTTAATTATTTAAACCAACCTAATTGAACCAAATAAGTTAGATCCAATTAGACTAATTTAAACTCAACTAAATTAGGCTTAATTAGGCTTAACAAAATCCTAATCAAATCAGAAATTGATTAAGCCCAACCCCTGATCAAATCAGAGACCAAACCATCTCGACGATTAGGTCAACTCTTAACCTATCGGGTCAAACCCAACTGAATCCAATTCAATTGGACTTGATCCAAAAATAATTACTCAATCAAATTGAGTTAATTAATGATCAAATCACTAATTAAACCTCTCATAAATACTGAGTCCAAATTCGATGGGCAATCGGGCATCAGAATTCATCGATATGTAACCCTGATCGAAAAGTCCCAACCAGTGGTACTCTTGACCCCGGTACCTATAATGTGTGGAACTCATGATCAGAGAATCTTGATTCTCGATCACTGAGTTTCAAATATGTAGGATTCTATGTCAGCCATCAGATCAGATAGGAACCTCTAATGTGTGTGACCCCGCAGGTTCGAACCTAAGCCGGTAGCACAGGAACCAATTCCTGTACTAATCGAAGTGACCATCTAGCAATGGTACCCGACATCCGGATAGGTCGAAGAGTCACAATCGCAACACTCAGAACCTACATGAATATGGTTACTGTATAATTCATCCTTTTGACCCCTATGTTTAGGATGACTCAGGGTTAAACTCTCAACCCAGATCAGATCATTCGAATCGTGCTCAACTCAAACAGTCCTGTGACTCCTCACAAGGACTACCCTGGCCAAGGTTTTGCTAAATTGAAATACGATTGTACACAGCTCCTAAACTGGAGTGGTCAATCCCATCTTGACACACGCACCGACAAGTCAAGTACTTGACTACACCAAGCAGCCTTCCGTCACTGAATTAGAAATTCAGGTAGTCCAGTGCCTAAGTGCAGTGAGTTGCTTGCAAGTCACCGTGGCGGTCTCAGGTCGGAGGGACATTTATACCTATATTCCATCGGAGCAAATCTTGATAGCAGAAATAGCTCCAGCATCGGTCACATTCGGTGCAGATGTACCCTTACATCTCACCTGTATGTCATACCAGTGTCTCCACACTCATTGGTTAAGAGGACAACCAACCTATATGGTACACAACGACCTATGCTTGATAAACGTTGTCGTCCTTGGTAACAACGTATCATTTGGTCGCGAACAGATTTAAGGACTAAACGATAAATCTTCCTTTGTCGAGTCTAAATAGTCCTAAGGACTTCACCACAACATAGGAGTTCATTAGAAGATGAAACATTTTGTGATGAAAAATATTAAAATAATTTTTATTAATTCATAATTCATGTACATATACAAAAATGAGCACAACCGTCTACAGGCTGATGATTGGCTTTGGGATACTATCACAACAATCTCCCACTTGGCTTAAAGCCAATCGGTGCAGTATCTAATACCCATCTTCGACTTGTAGTTGTCGAACTCCTTCACCGCAATGGCTTTAGTGAATGGGTCGGCCAGGTTCTCCTTCCCATCAATCTTCTGAAGATCGATGTCACCTCAATCCATAATTTCTCAGATGAGATGGTAGCGGCAGAGAATATGCTTCGTCCGCTGGTGTGCCTTTGGTTCCTTCGCCTGAGCAATGGCTCCAGAGCTGTCACAGTAGAGCAGAATTAGACCAACAAGGGAGGGTGCTACTCCGAGCTCGATGATGAATTTTTTCAGTCACACCGCTTCTTTGGTAGCATCTGATGCGGCGACATACTCCACCTCGCAAACTGAATCAGTCACTGTGTGCTGCTTGGAACTTTTTCAGTTGATAGCCCCACCATTAAGGGTAAAAATAAATCCCGACACACTTTTGCTGTCATCGTGATCAGACTGAAAACTAGAGTCTGTAACCCTATAAGTCTCAAATCCGATTCACCATAAATAAGCCACTAGTCCTTAGTATTTCTTAAATACTTCAGAATGGTTTTAACAATCTTCCAGTGATTCTCTCCTGGATCAGATTGGTATCTACTCACTACCCCTAGTGAGTATGCCACATCTGGTCGTGTACATGTCATGGCATACGTGATAGATCCCACTATCGAAGCATATGAAATTTTACCCATACGCTCTCTCTCTTGAGGTGTTGTCGGACAATCTCTCTTCTATAGAGAAATTCCATGGCCGATCGGAAGATAGCCTTTCTTGAAATTCTCTATGCTGAACCTCTTCAGCATAGTATCAATGTACATGGACTGAGATAAACCAAGCAACCTTTTAGATCTATCCCTATAGATCCTCATCTCTAGGATGTAGGAAGCTTCTCCCAAATCCTTCATGGAGAACTGTGACGACAGCCAAATCTTTATTCCCTGTAATGCAGGGACATCATTCCCGATTAAGAGAATGTCATCCACATACAATACAAAAAATACTACTACTGGACCATTAGCCCATTTATAAATGCAGGGCTCTTCTTCATTCTTAACGAAGCCATACGTCTTGATCGTCTTATCAAAACGTATGTTCCAACTCCGTGATGCCTGCTTAAGTCCATAAATGGACCTCTGTAGCCTGCACACCTTAGACTCATTTGTGGATGTGAATCTTTAGGTTGTATCATATACATCTCTTCATCCAGCTCTCCATTTAAAAAAGCTATCTTCACATCCATCTGTCAGATTTCATAGTCCAGATGGGCAGCTATCGCAAGCATAATCCAAATGGATTTGAGCATTGCCACAGGAAAAAATATCTCATCATAGTCTATACCATAACGTTGATGATATCCATTGGCAACCAGATGGGCTTTATAGGTTTCCACCTTTCCGTCTGCGCCCCTCTTCCTCTTGAAGACCCACTTACACCCTATGGGTTTTGCTCCTTCGGGTGTGTCAACCAATGTCCATGCATCATTGACCTTCATGGACTCCATTTCGAATTTCATGGCCTCTAGCCATTTCTCAGAGTTGGGTCTCTGCATTGCATCTATGTAGGTGATCGGATCCTCATCATTTTCATCAAGTTCGATAGGATTATCATCCTAGACCAAGAAACCATAGTATCTATCCGGTTGACGTGGTACTCTACTAGATCGCCTTAAGGGTGCTTGAACAATGGGCTCCGGATCTAATCTAATCAAATCCGGTTCAGGTTCAGCAACTTGTGTCGGTTTTTTCACCTGCCGATCTTCATCAAGTTCGACCTTAGAGGTAACAGTCCCTTCACCAAGGAACTCCTTTTTCGAAAGAATTGCTTTAAGGCTGACAAATACTTTTTGCTCATCAGCTAGGTAGAAGTAATACCCTTTGGTCTCTTTTGGGTACCCTATAAAATTATACTTGTCAGACCTAGGTCCAAGCTTGTCCGTAATTAAACGTTTAACATAAGCCGGACACCCCCAAACCCTAAGGTGCGAGAGTACTGGCTTACGTCCTATCCATATCTCATATGGCATTTTGGTTACAGACTTACTCGGAACTCTATTTAGAAGGTAACAAGCCGATTCGAGTGCATATCTCCAGAGAGAGATTGGCAGACCAGCAAACCCTATCATAGATCGAACCATGTCCAACAAGGTCCGATTCCTCCTTTCAGACACACCATTATGCTGTGATGTTTCAGGAGGTGTCCACTGAAGGAGAATCCCATTCTCCCCTAGATATGTCAGAAAATCATTGAAAAGGTATTCACCTCCTCGATCAGATCGAAGAGTTTTAATACACTTTCCAGTTTGTTTTTCTACCTCATTTCGGAATAGTTTGAACATTTCAAATGACTCCAACTTATGCTTCATTAAATAGATATACCCATACCTCGATAGGTCATCTATGAAGGTTATGAAGTAGAGATATCCACCTCTTGCACTTGAGCTCATGGGTCCACATACATCAGAATGTACCAGAGCCAAGAGTTCACTGGCTCACTCACCTTTTCCAGTAAAAGGTGACTTGATCATTTTACGAAGAAGACAGGACTCACAGATTGGAAGTGATTCACAATCACCTACTTTAAGAATTTCTTCTTGAGCCAACCTGTTTATCCTGTTCTTATTGATATGACCTAGCCTACAGTGCCAAAGGTAGACTTCTGACACATTATCTATTCTAGGGCATTTACCGGAGGTTTGAACCACATTAACAGGTTGTGATAGAAAGTAAATTCTATTATTAAGTTGTCCAACAAATATTGTAACACCATTCAAAATGATATTGCAAACATTTCCTTTTATTAAAAATTGATAACCGTTCATGGCCAAAAGGCCTACAAAAATAATATTTAATAAAAAGCTTGGACAATAGTGACATTCACTCAGAATTACGTTTCGAGAATTGATTACAAGGTTCATGATTCCTAATGCTAGAACTGGAACTTTGCTTCCATCTCCAATGTTCAGGAACCTCTCACCTTCATCAAATCTCCTACTGACCTACAGACCCTGCATCGAATTGCAAATATGATAAGGGCTTCCGGTATCCAATACCCAGGCAGTAGTATCACAAATGGAAAAGTTGCAAAGTGTCATCATATAAGTACCTTGCTTCTTCTTCGGCCTATTTGGGTCCAGGGACGCAATGTATAGAGGATAGTTTCTCTTCCAGTGCCCCTGCTTCTTGTAAAAGAAGCACTCCGCCTGGCTCTGGTCGGGCTTGCACTTCTTGATCTGACCCTATGCAGACGTCCCAGCATGCAGCTGCACCTTCTTATTCTTCTTCTTCTTGTTTTTCTTCTTCCCTTTCTTAAAGGGTCGACGACCAGAAGAAGACCCTCCCACAATATTCACCGACTCCTTATGGAGCTGGTGATCCTTCTCAAAGTTCTACAGCAACCCCAACAAGCCGTGGTAGTTCACTGCAGGCTTTGTCATCCAAAAATGAGTAAGAAAAGAGAGGAAGGACTTGGGTAATGAATTAAGGATCGCATCCTTACCGAGCTGCTCATGCAAGAGAAAGTCCAGTTTACTTAGGCACTCAATCATTTCGATCATGTATAATACATGATCAGTGACTGAGGCTCCATCCCTCATTCGAGCATTGAAAATGGCATAACTAGTTTTGTGCCTTTCAACATCGTCAAGCGTGCCAAAAGAGTCGTTCAACATTTGAAGCATCTCTTGTGGCTGGGCATTCTCGAACCTACGACTGAACTCATCATTCATTGCTGCCAACATTATGCATCGGACGTTGGTGCGGTCGTTGAGCCACTTCTGGTAAGTGTCTCGGACCATCCCTCTAGCATTCAGGGCTGGCTCCTCAGGTGCTGGATCCGTTACTACATAAAGGATCCGCTCATGCTCAAGGATGATTTTTAATTTTTGATACCAGCTATCAAAATTAGGTCCCATGAGCTTGTCATTATCTAATAATAACTGGAGCGACAGGGTAGTGGCCATAGCTGCATAAAGAAAAATCAGACCTATATTAGTACATAAATTATTAATACTAAAGACTTGAACTTTAGTCTAAAGTTTTTTCCAGTATTTTTATGAATTGATAGCCTCAACCTCCAATTTGAAGAATTACTTTAATTCCTTAGTGGGTACTAGAATCCACATAGACTACACACGAGCCCAACTTTGGTTGGTCAACCCATGTGCATCTATGGGTAGGTTCATAACCAGTTGTTTCTCTAAACAACTTCTAGTAATTAATTTTGCCCCAGAACCTAATCAGTAGGCTTTGGCCTCCACTGAAAAAATCTGGTTAGGTCCAACCATTAACATGATTTGATTTGGTGAATCGGACCAATAAATGATCAAGCCCGACTTTGGTCGGCCAACCTAACCACCATCAGAAAGACTCAAACCAAATTATCATACTATGAATGATAATTCCATTAGTCAATAAGCACCAAGCCTTTGGGCCTCCAATGATTATTAAACTAATGGACTCATTATCACTCACTTAATGGGAGGCTATGACTTAGTTATCAATATAACTTAATCATTTTTAGGAACTTAATAATTTTTTGAGGATTTTATTAAAGGATAGATGAGAAGAAAATATCCAGCCAATTTCAATCCTCCTACTGACTTCACCAGGTCAGATTAAAAAGGATTTAATTAAAGCTGGCATTAAGAGCACCTAAATCAGTCAAACTGATTTACCTAATGACATGGGTGAGCCCTAATCATCAAGTGATCTAATCAAAACCTAATTCACCAGATTGGCCAGGTAAGTGAGATCAGTGGTGGGGATAAGCCATTAACTCGTCAGAGATCGAATCACTATGAGTAGCTCCCGCTTAAAAACCACTGATCAAAATACCAAACTTACCTTAGACACCAACTGGTTCATTAGTTTTAATTTGATCAACTTATTAAATAAGGTTCCACCACATAGCCATGAATTAAGTCCATCTTGGTCTAGTTAAAGACATGGACCCATTCAACTACAACTATTGAAGTTGAGTCTAGAGTATCCTTGACCTAATCTAATTTAACTTTTGATTAGATTTGATCAATTACTCTAATTTAGTCCATTTCTTTAAGCTAACCTTAGGTCTAACCCAATTATGGACCTAATCCATCTAACCCATTGATCCACAAGTTTATGCAATTGTCTTAGGTCTTAATTCACAATTCTAGACCTACTAGACAATACTTAATTCTTTTAATTAAGTATTTGGGCTGATGGGTCAGGATTTGGCATTTTGAAAATAATTTTTAAATTTGAAAGGTTTTATTTTTTGTTCACCAAATATGTTGACTCATTTCACAAATAGATCAGCACATTTCATAAATAGCAATCCTATTGCTAATTTCATAATAGAAAATAATTCAATCAAAATAAATCATGAATATTTCTTTAGATCTAATCTAACACATTCATGGTAAATTTTATAATGGAACCTTTACAATTAATTTCTTTTGCTGCTTCATCTGCATGGGATATAATTACAGCGGCACCCCTACCACCATAGGAGACCCCATCGAATGGGAGGAGAGGACCTTTAAACCCTACTTTTCTCCTATGATCGGACGGCCATGGCAACCAACCCAACTCGATTACTTGCTACTTGGATCAAGTATATCTAAATATATCAATTTTAAAATTTAAATTTTAAATTTCAAATTTTAAATTTTGAATTTCAAATTTCAAACAAATTTCAAACAAATTTCAAATTTCAAATTTTTGAATTTCAAATTTTGAATTTCAAATTTTGAATTTTAAATTTTGAATTTTAAATTTAAAATTTCAACTAAATTTTAAATTTTAAATTTTGAATTTTAAATTTTTGAATTTTGGATTTCAAATTTCAAAATTCAAAATTTGAATTTTGAATTTCAAATTTTTGAATTTTGAATTTCGAACAACTTTCAAAATTCAAATTTTAAATTTTGAATTTTGAATTTCAAATTTAAACTTTTAGATTATAACTTAATCTACGTATGCAAATATATATATCATATCTAAGAACCCGCTTTGATACCATTTGTGGAAAAAATTCAGTGCAGGGGTAAAATGGTAATTTTAAAACTTTTTCAAAATTATGATTTTACAGTAAAAAAATATTAATTAATCTAATTAATTAACATAAATTTATACTACACTAGGATCTAAATATGATATATGGCATGCATTCATTTAAATTTGAATTTCAAATTCAAACAATAAACACTTTACTGTAATGTGTTCAAAATACAATACCTTTGTGCGGGTAGTAGATCGCTACAATCTGATCACCGTCGAAAGAGTCTGATCATCACGATGCAGCCACACAGTGTGTCTGGCCTCTGTGGATCATCCACATAAAGCTTCTGGTCTGATCGACTCCTCATGAGTGCTAGCTCGTTGTAGAGTCCTTTTGACGGTCGATGCTAATCGAACTCCTTCGATCGATGTCTATCAATTCTTTGGATGCTTCAGATTATCAACAGACGTGCTTGAGAGGATGTTGAAGATCTCTCTGAGATTTTGTGGGCTCACGACACTCGTAGCTCACTTTCTCACTTTCCGAACCCCAGGATAAAACTCTAGGGAACTCACCGAAAACCTTGCACCCACTTTTCTTTCTTTTCTTTCTTTTTCTCTTGGAAGGATATGGACTTTCTTCTCACGCAAAAAACTTCTCATGCCCCAAAATTTTTTTTCAAAAATCTTCTTCTTCTTGCACGCCCCACTCTTCTCCTCCTTTTTATAACAACGTCAAACGTCTTATCCAAAAGAAAGGATAATGATGAGTAATTGCACAATTGAATTCAAATCAAATTTGAATTCAAATGGACACCAACTCATCCCTTATCGACTAAAGGCATGAGGCATGGCTTAAATTATGCATCGAGTATTTTTATGAGAAACCTTTTCTCAAGTAATAAATGGGACGTAAAAAAAGAGATAAGGTGCAAAGATTGATTGCCCATTCAAATTCAAACTTTATTTTGAATTTGAATGGCCAACCAATCATCCTTATCCATTCATATGGCACATTAAAGTGGGGTGTGGAGAGGACTTGATGTGAGAAAATAATTCATGAGAAGTTCCTTCTCATGAATTCAAATGGATGCAATGGAAGTGAGGTGGCGCATGGAGATTGGGTCAAGATGGTTTAATTATTTAAACCAACCTAATTGAATCAAATAAGTTAGGTCCAATTAGACTAATTTAAATCCAACTAAATTAGGCTTAATTAGGCTCAATAAAATTCTAATCAAATTAGAAATTGATTAAGCCCAACCCCTGATCAAATTAGGGACCAAACCATCTCGATAATTAGGTCAACTCTTAACCTAATCGGGTCGAACCCAATTGAATCCAATTCAATTGGACTTGATCCAAAAATAATTACTCAATCAAATTGAGTTAATTAGTGATAAAATTATTAATTAAATCTCTCATAAATACTGAGTCCAAATTCGATGGGCAATCGGGCATCAGAATTCATCGATATGTAACCCTGATCGAAAAGTCCCAACCAGTGGTACTTTTGACCCCGGTACCCATAATGTGTGGAACTTGTGATCAGAGAATCTTGATTCTCGATCACTGAGTCCCAAACATGTAGGATTCTACATCAGCCATCAGATCAGATAGGAACCTCTAATGTGTGTGACCCCACAGGTTCGAACCTAAGCTGGTAGCACAGGAATCAATTCCTGTACTAATCGAAGTGACCATCTAGCAATGGTACCCGATATCCGAATAGATCGAAGAGTCGCAATCGCAATACTCAAAACCTATATGAATATGGTTACTGTATAATTCATCCTTTTGACCTCTGTGTTTAGGATGACTCAGGGTTAAACTATCAACCCTGATCAGATCATCTGAATCGTGCTCAACTCAAACAGTCCTGTGACTCCTCACAAGGACTACCCTGGTCAAGATTTTGCTAAATTGAAACACGACTGTACATAGCTCCTAAACTGGAGTGGTCAATCCCATCTTGACACACACACCGACAAGTCAAGTACTTGACTACACCCAGTAGCCTTCCATCACTGAATTAGAAATTTAGGTAGTCCAGTGCCTAAGTGCAGTGAGTTGCTTGCAAGTCACCGTGGCGGTCTCAGGTCGGAGGGACATTTATACCCATATTCCATTGGAGCAAATCTTGACAGCAGAAATAGCTCTGGAGTCGGTCACGTTCAGTGCAGATGTACCCTTACATCTCACCTGTATGCCATACCAGTGTCTCCATACTCATTGGTTAAGAGGACAACCAACCTATATGGCATACAATGACCTATGCTTGATAAACATTGTCATCCTTGGTAACAACGTATCATTTGGTCGCGAACAGATTTAAGGACTAAATGATAAATCCTCCTTTGTCGAGTCTAAATAGTCCTAAGGACTTCACCACAACATAGGAGTTCATTAGAAGATGAAACATTTTGTGATAAAAAAATACCAAAATAATTTTTATTAATTCATAATTCATGTACATATACAAAAATGAGTATAACCGTCAACAGGCTGACGATTGTCTTTGGGACACTATTCCCAACAATCTGCACTAAACGTGATCGACTTCAGAGCTATTTCTGCTATCAAGATTTGCTTCGATGGAATATGGGTATAAATGTCCCTCCGACTTGAGACCGCCATGGTGACTTGCAAGCAACTCACTGTACTTGGGCACTGGACTACCTGAATTTCTAATTCAATGATGGAAGGTTGCTGGGTGTAGTCAAGTACTTGACTTGTCGGTGCGTGTGTCAAGATGGAATTGACCACTCCAGTTTAGGAGCTGTGTACAGTCATATTTTAATTTAACAAAATCTTGGCCAGAGTAGTCTTTGTGAGGAGTCACAGGACTGTTTGAGTTGAGCACGATTCGGATGATCTAATCAAGGTTGACAGTTTAACCCTGAGTCGTCCTAAACACAGAGGTCAAAAGAATGAATTATACAGTAACCATATTCACGTAGGTTCTGAGTGTTGCGATTATGACTATTCAACCTATCCGATCATCGGGTACCATTACTAGATGATCACTTCAATTAGTACAGGAATTGGTTCCTGTGCTACCGGCTTAGGTTCGAACCTGCGGGGTTACACACATTAGAGGTTCCTATCTGATCTGATGGCTGATGAAGAGTCCTAATACTCATAGACTATGAGTCCTACGTGTCTGAGACTCTGTGATCGAGAATCAAGATTCTCTGATCATGAGTCCCACACATTTTGGATACTGGGGTCAAGAGTCCCACTGGTTTGGGACTCTTCGATCAGGGTTACATATCGATGAATTCTGATGCCCGATTACCCATCAGATTTGGACTCAATACTTATGAGAGATTTAATTAGTTATTTGATCACTAATTAACTCAATTTAATTGAGTAATTATTTTTGGATCAAGTCCAATTGAATTGGATTCAGTTGGGTTTGACCCGATTAGGTTAAGAGTTGATCTAATCGTCGAGATGGTTTGGTCCCTGATTTGATCAGGGGTTGGGTTTAATTAATTCCTGATTTGATTAAAATTTTATTGAGCCTAATTAAACCTAATTAAGTTAGATTTAAATTAGTCTAATTGGGCCTAACTTATTTGGTTCAAATAGGTTGGTTTAAATAATGAAACCACCTTGACCCATTCTCCCTGCGCCACCTCACTTCCACTGCGCCCATTTGAATTCACGAGAAGGAAGTTCTCATGAATTTTTTCTCACGTAAAGCCCTCCTCACACCCTACTTCAATGCACCAAATGAGTGGATAAGGATGATTGGTTGGCCATTCAAATTCAAAACAAAGTTTGAATTTGAATGAGCAACCAATCTTAGCGCCTTGACCTTATCCTCTTTTAGCACCCCATTTATTACACGAGAAAATGTTTCTCATGAAATCACTCATGCACAAATTAAGCCACACCCTCCTCTTCTCACGCCCTTAGTGGATAGGGATAAATTGATTTCCATTTAAATTCAAAATTTGATTTGAATTCAAATGTGCAATTACTCATCTTTATCCTCTCACGTGGATAAGATGTTTGACATTGTTTTAAAAGGAGGAGAAGAGTGTGGCGTGTGCAAAAAAAAAATTTTGGAGAGAAAATCTGGGCATGAGGAATCCTTGTGTACAAGGTGAAGGTCTATATCCTTCCGAGAGAAAAAGAAAGAAAAGAAAGAAAAGTGTGCGCAGGGTTTCAGTGAGTTCTTCAAGGTTTCAGCCTGGAGTTTGGGAAGTGAGAAGGTGAGCTACGAGTGTCGTGAGCCCACCAAATTTTAGAAAGATCTTCAACATCCTCTCAAGTATATCTGCTAACAATCCAGAGTATCTGAAGAATTGACAGACATCGATCGAAGGAGTTCGATCAGCATCGGCCGTTGAAAGGGCTCTACAACGAGCTAGCACTCGTGAGGAGTCGATCAGATCGGGAGCTTCATGTGGATGATCCGTAGAGGCCAGACATATTGTGTGGCTGCATCGCGATGATCAGACTCTTCCGATGATGATCAGATTACGGCGATCTACTGCCCGCACAAAGGTATTGTGTTCTGAACACATTATAGTAAAGTGTTTACTGTTCAAATTCGAATTTCAAATTTAAATGCATGCATGCTATATATCATATTTAGATCCTAGTGTAGAATAAATTTTTATCAATTAATTAGATTACTTAATAATTTTCACTGTAAAATAGTGATTTTGAAAAAGTTTTAAAATTACTATTTTACCCCTACACTGAATTTTTCCCACAAAGGGACCCCAGATACGTTCTTCTCTAAGCTCTAAACTCTATCTCGAAACTCTGCTAAAATTCCATTCGAGTGCTCCATTTTTGTTGAGGCAGAGTACTGACTTGAGCGTCGGAGGGTCTTGCCGAAGCACCCCCAACTCTGATTTAAACTTTTCTTGCAGGTCCCGACGGCGGACGCGATCCCCTCGACTCCAGCTTCTCCGACGTCGGTGGAATTCTGCACCGACAAAATTGGCACTAGAGGAAGGGTCTGTGTCTTCGCAGTACCCTTGTTCTTAAAGGAGTGCTCAATGGGACTATCTCCGATCATCTTCTCCGACATCTTCTTCTCCTTCTCCTGCCAGATCTCCACCTGATGCCTCCCCGAAAAGCATCCATCAGGCGATCCACGGCCTCCGCAACTAGATCTCAGCAAGCTCCGCAAGCTCCGACCTCGTCTCCAGTTTTCTAGGCTCCTCCTCCTCCGGCAACGGCAGTCGGCATGGAGCAGTTTGACTTGCTGGTTCAGAAGGTCAGGGGCCTCACCGAAGCAGTGCAGGCCATGCAGCAGCAGCCGCAGGCATCAGTGCGGCTGGAAAGAACATCGTCGGAGTTCCAGAATCTGACGACTGGGTGGGCTACTTGGGCAAGTCGCCCTGTCTTCCTCGAGAAGGAGAAGCAGAAGGCGGAGAGCCCACCATCTGATCACAATTCCACCCCCAGAGAGTCCCTACCTTTGTTCCACCAGAAGACCCTCGAGACTCGCAGTCGAGAGGACCTCCTGGATCAAAGATTTCAGGAGATGAATTGACGGATCGAAGAGCTCCGCTATACTCCCATTGCTTATGGTGAGGACATCTGCACTGACCCTCCTTTTTCTCAAATGATCATGCAGGAACCAATCCTGCCGAACTTCAAGCTCTCCCAATTCGAGAGCTACGACGGGATCTCAGATTCGGTTGACCACCTGGAGGCCTTTTGGACAATGATGCTGCTCCATGGTGCACCAGACACCATCCTGTGCTGAGCTTTCCCATCTACCTTGAAGGGAGCAGCAAGAAATTGGTACTCAGCACTGAAGTCGGGTACTATCTTCTCCTTTGATCAGATGAGCCACCAGTTCGTTGCTCATTTCGTCAGCAGTCGGCATCCCTGGAGAGGTTTCTGAGTCCCTCATCAATATCAAGCAAAAGGAGGGAGAATCCATCCGAGCTTACGTCAACCGTTTTAACATCACCATGTTGGAGGTCCGAAACTTGGACCAATCGGTTGCGATGGCCGCCCTGAAGGGCGGTCTTCAAAAGAATGATCTTCTATTTTCCCTGAAAAAGAAGTATCCCAGGGACTTTGCTAATTTGCTGGCTCGGGCCAAAGGATATGCCCGAGTAGAAGAAGCCTTCAAGATGAAGGACGAGGAGGCCACGAAGGAGCGACAGATGGGAGACTCCAGTAAGCCCGTAGTTGAAAAAGGGCTGAGTGAAGCTTGGCCATGTTCTCGAACTCCCTCCAGACACAAGCGTGTCCAGACTCCTCCCCGAGCTTATAGGCAGAGAAGCCCGGACTGCAGAGTTCGGTGGGGCTCTCCCCCAAGAAGATTCCACAGCTACACCCCTCTCAATGCATCGAAAACCCAAGTGCTGATGGAGGTTAGGGAGCAGCTGTCGAGGTTGAAAGGATGCGCACACATCCCAGGAAGTGCAACCCTAACAAGTTCTACCTCTATCATCGTGACCACGGCCATGACATGGAGGAGTGCATTTAGCTCCGAGATGAGATCAAGGAGCTCATCAGACGAGGTCAGCTCGATAGATTCATTCGACGCCGACCTGAAGGTAGGAAAGATCAGCCAAGGGCCCTGCCACAACCAGAGCCACCATGAAGGGAGGAGCAGCTTGAAGATCGACCTCCAATTGGGATCATCAACTCCATCTCTAGAGGACCCGATGGGGAGCAGACCTTCCACGGCTATGAGATTCAAAAAATCTATGAATGTATTACTAATAACTTTACCTTAAATAAAAGTTTCTTTCATATTTGCATATCTTTTCTTGTGGCATGAGCTCATAACGACAGGGAGTAGCTCGTTCCGACAATCGAAACACAGCCATATTAGGAACAGGAGGAGAACCTCATCTAACATGAGCAAAGTCGAAGGTTCGATTATTTAAAGATCGGATGGGGGAGAGGCCCTTACAACGGCCCTTATGTGCCCCACAGTCATGTTAAGAATAGGAGGAGAACCTCGTCCTAGCATGAGCAAAGTCAAAGGTCCAGTTATTTAAAGATCGGATGGGGGAGAGGCCCTTACAACGGCCCTTATGTGCCCCCACAGCCATGTTAGGAACAGGAGGAGAACCTCATCCTAACATGAGCAAAGTCGAAAGCCCGATTATTTAAAGATCGGATGGAGGAGTGGCCCTTACAACAGCCCTTAAGTGCCCCCACAGTCATGTTAGAAACAGAAGGAGAACCTTATCCTAACATGAGCAAAGTCGAAGGTCCGATTATTTAAAGACCAGATGGGGGAGAGGCCTTTACAACGGTCCTTATGTGCCCCCACAGCATATTAGGAATAGGAGGAGAACCTCATCCTAACATGAGCAAAGTCGAAGACCTAGTTATTTAAAGATCGGATGGGGGGAGAGCCCTTACAACGACCCTTATGTGCCCCACAGCCATGTTAGGAACAGGAGGAAACCTCATCCTAACATGAGCAAAGTCGAAGGCCCGATTATTTAGAGACCAGATGGGGGAGAGGCCCTTGCAACGGCCCTTACGTGCCCCCACAGCCCTGTTAGGAATAGGAGAAAAATCTCATCCTAGCATGAGCTGAAATTGACTGTGTCGAGAACAGGAGGAGAACCTCGTCCTGACATAAATGAAGACCTGATCGTTCAAGACGGATGAGGAGAAAAGCCTCTTCAACGGCTCCTCTACATCCCTACAACCCGCTAAGAGCAGAGGGAAAACCCTCGCCCAAATATATAAAAAATGGGAGAGATAAAAAGGAAAGCGACGAACTACACCAGTGATAAGGAAAAAATAAACTACATCAAAGACACAAGGGACTCGTTCAATGAGGAAGGAGACTCTTATCAAAAACCCTCAGTCTCTAAGAGAAACTCAACATAGGCGAGAAAAAATCAACTTCCTCAAGTAACGAGAAGTTCGGGCCCCCAAGCTCGAGCACGAGAGAAGCGTCAAACTCAATATCCTCGAAAAGACTTCGTCATGAACAAAAAGGGCAAATCACACGGCGATGACTAGAAACTTCAAACAACGTCGACATCGAACAAGATAAAAGACAAAAGAAGTTCGGTAAATAAAACTTAATGCAAGAATGGAAAGGTAATAGAAATTTTTTTTTCATTTCATTAGTAAAGTGCGCGTTACAAAGCCTTTGAAGGCTAAAAAAAAAAAAGAGCAACAAGAAAGGAAAGGAATACATAGAATAAAAGGCAAAAAAGCTCTAAGGAAGCTTGGCTTCATCAGACTTCGAACTCTCGTTCCAGCCATCATCGAGATGCTTTAAGTACCTGACTTCTTCTCCCAGTCCCCTTCTACTTCTCCTTTTGCGGGATGGAATACTCACGTCGAAGATGTACCACAAGCGCGGGCTCTGGGCGATCAAGGCGAAGCACGACGGATCTATCTCCTCTACCCTCGCCTTCTTTGCCGATCTAGATGTTGCAGTGCCTTTCCTCTTATGGGCCTTGAGACTCTTGGCTAACATCCGAGCCACGTCCGCATCCATATCTGCAACGAAAGAAGATCGCACAGTTTAGAAATAGAAGCCGCAAAAAAAGGAGAGTTCTGGAGCTAACCTAGGCTGGTCTGAAGGATGCAGAGATGCAGAGATGGGGACGACTCGAAGAACGTCTAAGGCGAGAAGGACCTGAGGAAGAACGAAACTCTCAGGAAAAGGGACTGAAGAAACTCCCAGACAAAGTGAGATCCCTGAAGGAGGGAGGGGGTTTAAATAGGCGACGGTGTCCGATGCAATAATGACTGCAGTCCCCTCTGGTCGATCTATAACCGCTGCATGGTCCCACTCATCGTGGCAGGCGGCTGAAAGTGACCGACAACTGATAGAACCATTATTGCACCGTACTAGAGTAGCGCTCCAATGGAAATTCTGAAAAAACCTTTTCGGATCACCTCGATTTTGAAAAGACTCCAGCACCAACACGTCAAACATCAAAATATCTAGAAACAATCAAGTATGGAAATCGAGGGAGGCAACTTCGACTGTGAAAATTTCTCTTGTACTTCCTTCATTCAGAATTCAAACTCGAAAGTAGGGGGACTGGTGTTGGGTATAAAATAACCCCAGCCGAAGTTCGTAAAAGGCCGACCTTTTAGGGCTCTTTCGGCTTTCGATCTTGTGTGGCATCTTTTCGAACTCCTCGACCATCCGAGCTTCCATAATACCATCTGGACTTCTCCAATCATGAGCTTCTCCATTCATCTATCAGACTGCTCCAAACACTCTCTGAGCTTCACTTTCAGTCGATTCTCTATAGTGATCGACTATTCTTCGAATCTCTTCCAGACTTCTCCCAGCCACGATCGACTCTACTTCGAACTTTCTCTGAATTTCATCAATGATCGAGCTTCTTCAGCAGCAGGACTTCTACAGTAACCAACTCCATCCAAGTCTACAGTGGTCGATCACCTTCCAAATTTCAGCCGAACTTCTACCGCAAGCAGTCTACTCTGAACTTCTACTGCAAGCGGTCTACTTCAGATCTCTACTGTAAGCGAATTCTATCCAAGCTTCTACTGTAAACGAATTTCTTCCGAACTTCTATTACAGGTGGACTTCAGCCGAGCTTCTTCAATAAGTGGTCCCCATCCAGACTTCTACAAGAACCGGACTCCGTCTAAACTTCCATAGCGTATGGATTTCGGACGAACTTCTACAACGGACGGGCTCCAGCAGCTAGATTTCTACAACGGCCGACTGCCTCCAGTGTCTGCCGTACCTCCCCAGCCATTAACCTTCAATAGCATCAGCTGGACTTCAACAATGCCAGTCAGACTTCACAGGATCGTCCAGACTCCTCTAGCAAACGAACTTCCATAACGCCTTCCGGACTCTTCTATCAATCGATCTTTCAGCTGGATTTCTTGTGCAATCGGACCCCTCCAGCAGACAAATCTTTAGACAAGCTTCTACATCATACAAATTCCAGATGAACTTCTACGATGGATAGGCTCCACCAGATCTCTACTCCAAACTTCTTCCGGACCTCGTCAATGACTGAGCTTCTCCAGCAGCGGGACTTCTACAATAAGAAGTCTCCATCCGAGCTTCCACGACAACTTCTTCGATCGAGCTCCTACAATAAGCGACCTCCTTTCGGACTCCTACGAGAGCTAGACTCCATCCGAACTTCTACAGTAGACCATATCCGGACTCCTCCAACGTTCGACCTTCCATAGTGTCTTCAAGACTCCTCCAACGGACGAACCTCCACAATGCCATCCGAAGTCCACTGTCGGTCGACCCTTTGCTAGATTCCTCATGAAATCGGACTTCTCCAATAGAAAATTCCATCCGAGCTTCTACAGCAGATGACTTCCACCTACAGCATCAGCGCCCAATCAGCGCCCAAGGCACTCGACAACAGTGATTCGTCAGCAACCTCAAACTTTCGAGCTTCTCTTAGATTGCAGAGACAGAGAGCCATTCCGCTCCATCAGACGTCCTAGCGAGCTTCAGCCGTCCGGCCAAACGCTCTGGCAAGTCACGACAATGGCCACTACCCCACTCCACTCTCCATGATGGATTCCACGTGCCCCACCACTCTCTGAAAAGTCACAACAATGGACACCACTCTACTCTCGTAACAAACTCCACGTGGCTCTAAACGGCCCACTGATGCCACTACTCTCCGCAATAAACTTTGCGTGCTCCAAACGACCCACTACCAGGCGGTTACAAACATCACTGTCGATCAGTTACGCTCTCTATCTATAAAAAGGAACCCCCAGATACGTTCTTCTCTAAGCTCTAAACTCTATCTCGAAACTCTGCTAAAATCCCATTCAAGTGCTCCATTTCTATTGAGGCAGAGTACTGACTTGAGCATCGAAGGGTCTTGCTAGAGCACCCCTAACTTCGGTTTAGACTTCCCTTGCAGGTCCCCGATGGCGGACGCGATCTCCTCGACTCCAGCTTCTATGACGTCGGTGGAATTCTGCACCAACACATATTAACCATGCTTTAATTAGACCAATTTAAAAAAAAACCCCTTATGAGCTTTGGAAAGAAAGAAAACCAAACATTGTATTTTTCATATTTTTGGTTGTCGATGTTTTGTTTTGAACAATGGGTAAAGAAAGACTAGAAAAATTTGATGCTAAATCCGATGAAGCGATTTTTCTTGGTTACTCCTCTTCTAGCAAAGCTTTTAGAATTTTCAACAAAAGAATTTTAATAGTAGAGGTCAATACATGTTATTTTTGATGAAACTAACGATCTTTCTTCAAGAGAATGAAGATATTGATGATGCAAATCCTTTATAGAAGGGATGAAGGAGATCACTCTAAAAGACTCAACCATTCAAGATGATGAAAGAACATGAAGACAAACAGGATGAGAAAGTGAAGAATAATAAGAACAACCTCTAGGTACAAATGATCTATCCAAAGAATGAAGGTATGATCACAATCACCCCAAAAACTAATCATTGGTGATTCTACACATGTGTAAGAACTCGCTCTTCACTTAGAGATGAAGCTAAAAAAGATTATAATTGGATAAATGCAATACAAGAAGAACTTAATCAATTTGAAATAAATAATGTATGGACTTTAGTTTCAAGACCTAAAAATTATTCAATAATTGACATAAAATGGGTATATAAGAATAAATTGGATGAACATTGAAAATGTGATAAGAATAAAGTGAGATTAGTTGCAAAGATTATAATCAAGAAGAAAGAATTATTTTTGATGAGACCTTTGCATCTGTTGCTAGAGTAGAAGCTATTAGACTTTTACTTGCATATGCTTGCTTTATAAATTTTAATTATTCCAAATGGATGTCAAAAGTACTTTCTAAATGGATATATTGCTGAAGAAGTTTATGTAAACAACCTTCAGATTTTGAAAATCATACTTTTTCTAATTATTTTTAATTAAACAAAGTATTATATGTTTGAAACAAGCACCTAGGCTTGGTATGAAAGGCTAAGCAAATTTTTGCTTAATAATTTTTTAAGAAGAAATGTAGACACAACTCTTTTCATTAAAAGAAATCAAAATGATATA
>NC_026007.2:37347114-37376139 GCF_000442705.2 Elaeis guineensis | reverse complement strand
AACCTCCAATTCAAGGAATTACTTTAATTCCTTAGTGGGTACTAAAATCCACACAGACTACACATGAGCCCAACTTTGGTTGGTCAATCCATGTGCATCTATGGGTAGGTTCATAACCAGTTATTTCTCTAAACAGCTTCTAGTAATTGATCTTGCCCCAGAACCTAATCAGTAGGCTTTGGCCTCCACTGAAAAGATCTGGTTAGGTCCAACCATTAACATGATTTGATTTGGTGAATCGGACCAATAAATGATCAGGCCCGACTTTGGCCGGCCAACCTGACCACCATCAGAAAGACTCAAACCAAATTATCATATTATGAATGATAATTCTATTAGTCAATAAGCACCAGGCCTTTGGGCCTCCAATGATTATTAAACTAATGGACTCATTATCACTCACTTAATGGGAGGCTATGACTTAGTTATCAATATAACTTAATCATTTTTAGGGACCTAATAATTTTTGAAGATTTTATTAAAGGATAGATGAGAAGAAAATATCCAGCCAATTTCAATCCTCCCACTGACTTCACCAAGTCAGATTAAAAAAGAATTTAATTAAAGCTGGCATTAGGAGCACCTAAATCAGTCAAACTGATTTACCTAATGACATGGGTGAGCCCTAATCACCAAGTGATCTAATCAAAACCTAATTCACCAGGTTGGCAGGTAAGTGAGATCAGTGGTAGGGATAAGCCATTAACTCATCAGAGATCGAATCACTGCGAGTAGCTCCCGCCTAAAAACCACTGGTCAAAATGCCAAACTTACCTTAGATACCAACCGGTTCATTAGTTTTAATTTGATCAACTTATTAAATAGGGTTCCACCGCGTAGCCATGAATTAAGTCCATCTTGGTTAGTTAAAGACATGGACCCATTCAACTACAACTATTGGAGTTGAGTCTAGAGTATCTTTGACCTAATCTAATTCAACTTTTGATTAGATTTGATCAATTACTCTAATTTAGTCCATTTCTTTAAGCTAATCTTAGGTCTAACCCAATTATGGACCTAATCCATCTAACCCATTGACCCACAAGTTTATGCAATTGTCTTAGTCTTAATTCACAATTTTAGACCTACTAGACAACACTTAATTCTTTTAATTAAGTATTTGGGCTGATGGGTCAGGGTTTGGTATTTCAAAAATAATTTTCAAATTTGAAAGGTTTTATTTTCTGTTCACAAATATGTTGACTCATTTCACAAATAGATCAGCACATTTCATAAATAGCAATCCTATTGCTAATTACATAACAGAAAATAACTCAATCAAAATAAATCATGAATATTCCTTTAGATCTAATCTAACACATTCATGATAAATTTCATAATTGAACCTTTACAATTAATTTCTTTCACTGCTTCATCTGCATGGGATATAATTGCAACCCCTACCGCCATAGGAGACCCCATCGAATGGGAGGAGAGGACCTTTAAACTCTACTTTTCTCCTATGACATTATTTCGGCCATGGCAACCAACCCAATTCGATTACTTGCTACTTGGATCAAGTATATCTAAATATACCAATTTCAAAATTTAAATTTCAAATTTCAAATTTTAAATTTTGAATTTTTGAATTTCAAATTTCAAACAAATTTCAAATTTTTGAATTTTAAATTTTGAATTTTAAAATTTGAATTTCAAATTTGAAATTTCAACCAAATTTTAAATTTCAAATTTTAAATTTTGAATTTCAAATTTTTAAATTTTGAATTTCAAATTTTAAATTTAAAATTCAAATTTCAAATTTTGAATTTCAAACTTTTAAATTTTGAATTTCGAACAACTTTCAAAATTCAAATTTCAAATTTTAAATTTTAAATTTTAAATTTAAACTTTTAGATTACAACTTAATCTATGCATGCAAATTCATATATCATATCTTAGAACCTTGCTTTAATACCATTTGTGGGATAATTCAGTGCAGGGGTAAAATGGTAATTTTAAAACTTTTTCAAAATTATGATTTTACAGTGAAAAATATGAATTAATCTAATTAATTAACATAAATTTACCCTACACTAGGATCTAAATATGATATATAGCATGCATTCATTTAAATTTAAATTCAAATTCGAACAGTAAACACTTTACTGTAATGTGTTAGAACACAATACCTTTGTGCGGGTAGTAGATCGCGTAATCTGATCACCGTCAAGAGAGTCTGATCATGCGATGCAGCACACAGTATGTCTGGCCTCTGTGGATCATCCACATGAAGCTCTCGATCTGATCGACTCCTCACGAGTGCTAGCTCGTTGTAGAGCCCTTTTGACGGTGGATGCCGATCGAACTCCTTGATCGATGTCTGTCGATTCTTTGGATGCTCTGGATCATCAACAGACGTGCTTGAGAGGATGTTGAAGATCTCTCTGAGATTTTGTGGGCTCACGACACTCGTAGCTCATTTTCTCACTTCCCGAACCCGAGGCTAAAACTCTAGGGAACTCACCGAAAATCTTGCACCCACTTTTCTTTCTTTTCTTTCTTTTTCTCTTGGAAGGATATGGACTTCCTTCTCACACAAAACTTCTCACCCCCAAATTTTTTTCAAAAATCTTCTTCTTGCATGCCCCACTCTTCTCCTCCTTTTATAACAACGTCAAACTCTTATCCAAAAGAAAGGATAAAGATGAGTAATTGCACATTTGAATTCAAATCAAATTTTGAATTCAAATGGACACCAACTCATCCCTTATCTACTAAAGGCATGAGGCATGGCTTAAATTATGCATGGAGTATTTCATGAGAAACTTTTCTCATGTAATAAATGGGCGTAAAAAAAGGGATAAGGTGCAAAGATTGATTGCCCATTCAAATTCAAACTTTATTTTGAATTTGAATGGCCAACCAATCATCCTTATCCATTCATTGGCACATTAAAGTGGGGTGTGGAGAGGCTTGGTGAGAAAAAATTCATGAGAAGTTCCTTCTCATGAATTCAAATGGGTGCAATGGAAGTGAGGTGGCGCATGGAGATTGGGTCAAGATGGTTTAATTATTTAAACCAACCTAATTGAATCAAATAAGTTAGGTCCAATTAGACTAATTTAAATCCAACTAAATTAGGCTTAATTAGGCTCAATAAAATTCTAATCAAATTAGAAATTGATTAAGCCCAACCCTGATCAAATTAGGGACCAAACCATCTCGATAATTAGGTCAACTCTTAACCTAATCGGGTCGAACCCAATTGAATCCAATTCAATTGGACTTGATCCAAAAATAATTACTCAATCAAATTGAGTTAATTAGTGATAAAATTATTAATTAAATCTCTCATAAATACTGAGTCCAAATTCGATGGGCAATCGGGCATCAGAATTCATCGATATGTAACCCTGATCGAAAAGTCCCAACCAGTGGTACTTTTGACCCCGGTACCCATAATGTGTGGAACTTGTGATCAGAGAATCTTGATTCTCGATCACTGAGTCCCAAACATGTAGGATTCTACATCAGCCATCAGATCAGATAGGAACCTCTAATGTGTGTGACCCCACAGGTTCGAACCTAAGCTGGTAGCACAGGAATCAATTCCTGTACTAATCGAAGTGACCATCTAGCAATGGTACCCGATATCCGAATAGATCGAAGAGTCGCAATCGCAATACTCAAAACCTATATGAATATGGTTACTGTATAATTCATCCTTTTGACCTCTGTGTTTAGGATGACTCAGGGTTAAACTATCAACCCTGATCAGATCATCTGAATCGTGCTCAACTCAAACAGTCCTGTGACTCCTCACAAGGACTACCCTGGTCAAGATTTTGCTAAATTGAAACACGACTGTACATAGCTCCTAAACTGGAGTGGTCAATCCCATCTTGACACACACACCGACAAGTCAAGTACTTGACTACACCCAGTAGCCTTCCATCACTGAATTAGAAATTTAGGTAGTCCAGTGCCTAAGTGCAGTGAGTTGCTTGCAAGTCACCGTGGCGGTCTCAGGTCGGAGGGACATTTATACCCATATTCCATTGGAGCAAATCTTGACAGCAGAAATAGCTCTGGAGTCGGTCACGTTCAGTGCAGATGTACCCTTACATCTCACCTGTATGCCATACCAGTGTCTCCATACTCATTGGTTAAGAGGACAACCAACCTATATGGCATACAATGACCTATGCTTGATAAACATTGTCATCCTTGGTAACAACGTATCATTTGGTCGCGAACAGATTTAAGGACTAAATGATAAATCCTCCTTTGTCGAGTCTAAATAGTCCTAAGGACTTCACCACAACATAGGAGTTCATTAGAAGATGAAACATTTTGTGATAAAAAATACCAAAATAATTTTTATTAATTCATAATTCATGTACATATACAAAAATGAGTATAACCGTCAACAGGCTGACGATTGTCTTTGGGACACTATTCCCAACAATCTGCACTAAACGTGATCGACTTCAGAGCTATTTCTGCTATCAAGATTTGCTTCGATGGAATATGGGTATAAATGTCCCTCCGACTTGAGACCGCCATGGTGACTTGCAAGCAACTCACTGTACTTGGGCACTGGACTACCTGAATTTCTAATTCAATGATGGAAGGTTGCTGGGTGTAGTCAAGTACTTGACTTGTCGGTGCGTGTGTCAAGATGGAATTGACCACTCCAGTTTAGGAGCTGTGTACAGTCATATTTTAATTTAACAAAATCTTGGCCAGAGTAGTCTTTGTGAGGAGTCACAGGACTGTTTGAGTTGAGCACGATTCGGATGATCTAATCAAGGTTGACAGTTTAACCCTGAGTCGTCCTAAACACAGAGGTCAAAAGAATGAATTATACAGTAACCATATTCACGTAGGTTCTGAGTGTTGCGATTATGACTATTCAACCTATCCGATCATCGGGTACCATTACTAGATGATCACTTCAATTAGTACAGGAATTGGTTCCTGTGCTACCGGCTTAGGTTCGAACCTGCGGGGTTACACACATTAGAGGTTCCTATCTGATCTGATGGCTGATGAAGAGTCCTAATACTCATAGACTATGAGTCCTACGTGTCTGAGACTCTGTGATCGAGAATCAAGATTCTCTGATCATGAGTCCCACACATTTTGGATACTGGGGTCAAGAGTCCCACTGGTTTGGGACTCTTCGATCAGGGTTACATATCGATGAATTCTGATGCCCGATTACCCATCAGATTTGGACTCAATACTTATGAGAGATTTAATTAGTTATTTGATCACTAATTAACTCAATTTAATTGAGTAATTATTTTTGGATCAAGTCCAATTGAATTGGATTCAGTTGGGTTTGACCCGATTAGGTTAAGAGTTGATCTAATCGTCGAGATGGTTTGGTCCCTGATTTGATCAGGGGTTGGGTTTAATTAATTCCTGATTTGATTAAAATTTTATTGAGCCTAATTAAACCTAATTAAGTTAGATTTAAATTAGTCTAATTGGGCCTAACTTATTTGGTTCAAATAGGTTGGTTTAAATAATGAAACCACCTTGACCCATTCTCCCTGCGCCACCTCACTTCCACTGCGCCCATTTGAATTCACGAGAAGGAAGTTCTCATGAATTTTTTCTCACGTAAAGCCCTCCTCACACCCTACTTCAATGCACCAAATGAGTGGATAAGGATGATTGGTTGGCCATTCAAATTCAAAACAAAGTTTGAATTTGAATGAGCAACCAATCTTAGCGCCTTGACCTTATCCTCTTTTAGCACCCCATTTATTACACGAGAAAATGTTTCTCATGAAATCACTCATGCACAAATTAAGCCACACCCTCCTCTTCTCACGCCCTTAGTGGATAGGGATAAATTGATTTCCATTTAAATTCAAAATTTGATTTGAATTCAAATGTGCAATTACTCATCTTTATCCTCTCACGTGGATAAGATGTTTGACATTGTTTTAAAAGGAGGAGAAGAGTGTGGCGTGTGCAAAAAAAAAATTTTGGAGAGAAAATCTGGGCATGAGGAATCCTTGTGTACAAGGTGAAGGTCTATATCCTTCCGAGAGAAAAAGAAAGAAAAGAAAGAAAAAGTGTGCGCAGGGTTTCAGTGAGTTCTTCAAGGTTTCAGCCTGGAGTTTGGGAAGTGAGAAGGTGAGCTACGAGTGTCGTGAGCCCACCAAATTTTAGAAAGATCTTCAACATCCTCTCAAGTATATCTGCTAACAATCCAGAGTATCTGAAGAATTGACAGACATCGATCGAAGGAGTTCGATCAGCATCGGCCGTTGAAAGGGCTCTACAACGAGCTAGCACTCGTGAGGAGTCGATCAGATCGGGAGCTTCATGTGGATGATCCGTAGAGGCCAGACATATTGTGTGGCTGCATCGCGATGATCAGACTCTTCCGATGATGATCAGATTACGGCGATCTACTGCCCGCACAAAGGTATTGTGTTCTGAACACATTATAGTAAAGTGTTTACTGTTCAAATTCGAATTTCAAATTTAAATGCATGCATGCTATATATCATATTTAGATCCTAGTGTAGAATAAATTTTTATCAATTAATTAGATTACTTAATAATTTTCACTGTAAAATAGTGATTTTGAAAAAGTTTTAAAATTACTATTTTACCCCTACACTGAATTTTTCCCACAAAGGGACCCCAGATACGTTCTTCTCTAAGCTCTAAACTCTATCTCGAAACTCTGCTAAAATTCCATTCGAGTGCTCCATTTTTGTTGAGGCAGAGTACTGACTTGAGCGTCGGAGGGTCTTGCCGAAGCACCCCCAACTCTGATTTAAACTTTTCTTGCAGGTCCCGACGGCGGACGCGATCCCCTCGACTCCAGCTTCTCCGACGTCGGTGGAATTCTGCACCGACAAAATTGGCACTAGAGGAAGGGTCTGTGTCTTCGCAGTACCCTTGTTCTTAAAGGAGTGCTCAATGGGACTATCTCCGATCATCTTCTCCGACATCTTCTTCTCCTTCTCCTGCCAGATCTCCACCTGATGCCTCCCCGAAAAGCATCCATCAGGCGATCCACGGCCTCCGCAACTAGATCTCAGCAAGCTCCGCAAGCTCCGACCTCGTCTCCAGTTTTCTAGGCTCCTCCTCCTCCGGCAACGGCAGTCGGCATGGAGCAGTTTGACTTGCTGGTTCAGAAGGTCAGGGGCCTCACCGAAGCAGTGCAGGCCATGCAGCAGCAGCCGCAGGCATCAGTGCGGCTGGAAAGAACATCGTCGGAGTTCCAGAATCTGACGACTGGGTGGGCTACTTGGGCAAGTCGCCCTGTCTTCCTCGAGAAGGAGAAGCAGAAGGCGGAGAGCCCACCATCTGATCACAATTCCACCCCCAGAGAGTCCCTACCTTTGTTCCACCAGAAGACCCTCGAGACTCGCAGTCGAGAGGACCTCCTGGATCAAAGATTTCAGGAGATGAATTGACGGATCGAAGAGCTCCGCTATACTCCCATTGCTTATGGTGAGGACATCTGCACTGACCCTCCTTTTTCTCAAATGATCATGCAGGAACCAATCCTGCCGAACTTCAAGCTCTCCCAATTCGAGAGCTACGACGGGATCTCAGATTCGGTTGACCACCTGGAGGCCTTTTGGACAATGATGCTGCTCCATGGTGCACCAGACACCATCCTGTGCTGAGCTTTCCCATCTACCTTGAAGGGAGCAGCAAGAAATTGGTACTCAGCACTGAAGTCGGGTACTATCTTCTCCTTTGATCAGATGAGCCACCAGTTCGTTGCTCATTTCGTCAGCAGTCGGCATCCCTGGAGAGGTTTCTGAGTCCCTCATCAATATCAAGCAAAAGGAGGGAGAATCCATCCGAGCTTACGTCAACCGTTTTAACATCACCATGTTGGAGGTCCGAAACTTGGACCAATCGGTTGCGATGGCCGCCCTGAAGGGCGGTCTTCAAAAGAATGATCTTCTATTTTCCCTGAAAAAGAAGTATCCCAGGGACTTTGCTAATTTGCTGGCTCGGGCCAAAGGATATGCCCGAGTAGAAGAAGCCTTCAAGATGAAGGACGAGGAGGCCACGAAGGAGCGACAGATGGGAGACTCCAGTAAGCCCGTAGTTGAAAAAGGGCTGAGTGAAGCTTGGCCATGTTCTCGAACTCCCTCCAGACACAAGCGTGTCCAGACTCCTCCCCGAGCTTATAGGCAGAGAAGCCCGGACTGCAGAGTTCGGTGGGGCTCTCCCCCAAGAAGATTCCACAGCTACACCCCTCTCAATGCATCGAAAACCCAAGTGCTGATGGAGGTTAGGGAGCAGCTGTCGAGGTTGAAAGGATGCGCACACATCCCAGGAAGTGCAACCCTAACAAGTTCTACCTCTATCATCGTGACCACGGCCATGACATGGAGGAGTGCATTTAGCTCCGAGATGAGATCAAGGAGCTCATCAGACGAGGTCAGCTCGATAGATTCATTCGACGCCGACCTGAAGGTAGGAAAGATCAGCCAAGGGCCCTGCCACAACCAGAGCCACCATGAAGGGAGGAGCAGCTTGAAGATCGACCTCCAATTGGGATCATCAACTCCATCTCTAGAGGACCCGATGGGGAGCAGACCTTCCACGGCTATGAGATTCAAAAAATCTATGAATGTATTACTAATAACTTTACCTTAAATAAAAGTTTCTTTCATATTTGCATATCTTTTCTTGTGGCATGAGCTCATAACGACAGGGAGTAGCTCGTTCCGACAATCGAAACACAGCCATATTAGGAACAGGAGGAGAACCTCATCTAACATGAGCAAAGTCGAAGGTTCGATTATTTAAAGATCGGATGGGGGGAGAGGCCCTTACAACGGCCCTTATGTGCCCCCACAGTCATGTTAAGAATAGGAGGAGAACCTCGTCCTAGCATGAGCAAAGTCAAAGGTCCAGTTATTTAAAGATCGGATGGGGGGAGAGGCCCTTACAACGGCCCTTATGTGCCCCCACAGCCATGTTAGGAACAGGAGGAGAACCTCATCCTAACATGAGCAAAGTCGAAAGCCCGATTATTTAAAGATCGGATGGAGGGAGTGGCCCTTACAACAGCCCTTAAGTGCCCCCACAGTCATGTTAGAAACAGAAGGAGAACCTTATCCTAACATGAGCAAAGTCGAAGGTCCGATTATTTAAAGACCAGATGGGGGGAGAGGCCTTTACAACGGTCCTTATGTGCCCCCACAGCCATATTAGGAATAGGAGGAGAACCTCATCCTAACATGAGCAAAGTCGAAGACCTAGTTATTTAAAGATCGGATGGGGGGAGAGGCCCTTACAACGACCCTTATGTGCCCCCACAGCCATGTTAGGAACAGGAGGAGAACCTCATCCTAACATGAGCAAAGTCGAAGGCCCGATTATTTAGAGACCAGATGGGGGGAGAGGCCCTTGCAACGGCCCTTACGTGCCCCCACAGCCCTGTTAGGAATAGGAGAAAAATCTCATCCTAGCATGAGCTGAAATTGACTGTGTCGAGAACAGGAGGAGAACCTCGTCCTGACATAAATGAAGACCTGATCGTTCAAGACTGGATGAGGAGAAAAGCCTCTTCAACGGCTCCTCTACATCCCTACAACCCCGCTAAGAGCAGAGGGAAAACCCTCGCCAAATATATAAAAAATGGGAGAGATAAAAAGGGAAAGCGACGAACTACACCAGTGATAAGGAAAAAATAAACTACATCAAAGACACAAGGGACCTCGTTTCAATGAGGAAGGAGACTCTTATCAAAAACCCTCAGTCTCTAAGAGAAAACTCAACATAGGCTGAGAAAAAATCAACTTCCTCAAGGTAACGAGAAGTTCGGGCCCCCAAGCTCGAGCACTGAGAGGAAGCGTCAAACTCAAATATCCTCGAAAAGACCTTCGGTCATGAACAAAAAGGGCAAATCAACACGGCGATGACTAGAAACCTTCAAACAACGTCGACATCGAATAAGATAAAAGACAAAAGAAGTTCGGTAAATAACAACTTAATGCAAGAATGGACAAGGTAATAGAAATTTTTTTTTTCATTTCATTAGTAAAGTGCGCGTTACAAAGCCTTTGAAGGCTAAAAAAAGAAAAAGAGCAACAAGAAAGGAAAGGAATACATAGAATAAAAGGCAAAAAAGCTCTAAGGAAGCTTGGCTTCATCAGACTTCGAACTCTTGGTTCCAGCCATCATCGAGGATTGCTTTAAGTACCTGACTTCTTCTCCCAGTTCTCCTTCTACTTTTCTCTTTTGCGGGATTGAGAAGTACTCACGATCGAAGATGTACCACAAGCGCGGGCTCTGGGCGATCAAGGCGAAGCACGACCGGATCTATCTCCTCTACCCTCGCCTTCTTTGCCGATCTAGATGTTGCAGTGCCTTTCCTCTTATGGGCCTTGAGACTCTTGGCTAACATCCGAGCCACGTCCGCATCCATATCTGCAACGAAAGAAGATCGGCACAGTTTAGAAATAGAGCCGCAAAAAAAGGAGAGTTCTGGAGCTAACCTAGGCTGGTCTGAAGGATGCAGAGATGCAGAGATGGGGACGACTCGAAGAACGTCTAAGGCTGAGAAGGACGCTGAGGAAGAACGAAACTCTCAGGAAGAAGGAGGGACTGAAGAAACTCCCAGACAAAGTGAGATCCCTGAAGGAGGGAGGCGGGTTTAAATAGGCGACGGTGTCCGATGCAATAATGACTGCAGTTCCCCTCTGGTCGATCTATAACCGCTGCATGGTCCACTCATCGTGGCAGGCGGCTGAAAGTGACCGACAACTGATAGAACCATTATTGCACCGTACCTAGAGTAGCGCTCCAATGGAAATTCTGAAAAAACCTTTTCGGATCACCTCGATTTGAAAAGACTCCAGCACCAACACGTCAAACATCAAAATATCTAGAAACAATCAAGTATGGAAATCGAGGGAGGCAACTTCGACTGTGAAAATTTCTCTGTACTTCCTTCATTCAGAATTCAAACTCGAAAGTAGGGGGACTGGTGTTGGGTATAAAATAACCCCAGCCGAAGTTCGTAAAAGGCCGACCTTTTAGGGCTCTTTCGGCTTTCGATCTTGTGTGGCATCTTTTCGAACTCCCTCGACCATCCGAGCTTCCATAATACCATCTGGACTTCTCCAATCATGAGCTTCTCCATTCATCTATCAGACTGCTCCAAACACTCTCTGAGCTTCACTTTCAGTCGATTCTCTATAGTGATCGACTATTCTTCGAATCTCTTCCAGACTTCTCCCAGCCACGATCGACTCTACTTCGAACTTTCTCTGAATTTCATCAATGATCGAGCTTCTTCAGCAGCAGGACTTCTACAGTAACCAGACTCCATCCAAGTTCTACAGTGGTCGATCACCTTCCAAATTTCAGCCGAACTTCTACCGCAAGCAGTCTACTCTGAACTTCTACTGCAAGCGGTCTACTTCAGATCTCTACTGTAAGCGAATTCTATCCAAGCTTCTACTGTAAACGAATTTCTTCCGAACTTCTATTACAGGTGGACTTCAGCCGAGCTTCTTCAATAAGTGGTCCCCATCCAGACTTCTACAAGAACCGGACTCCGTCTAAACTTCCATAGCGTATGGATTTCGGACGAACTTCTACAACGGACGGGCTCCAGCAGCTAGATTTCTACAACGGCCGACTGCCTCCAGTGTCTGCCGTACCTCCCCAGCCATTAACCTTCAATAGCATCAGCTGGACTTCAACAATGCCAGTCAGACTTCCACAGGATCGTCCAGACTCCTCTAGCAAACGAACTTCCATAACGCCTTCCGGACTCTTCTATCAATCGATCTTCAGCTGGATTTCTTGTGCAATCGGACCCCTCCAGCAGACAAATCTTTAGACAAGCTTCTACATCATACAAATTCCAGATGAACTTCTACGATGGATAGGCTCCACCAGATCTCTACTCCAAACTTCTTCCGGACCTCGTCAATGACTGAGCTTCTCCAGCAGCGGGACTTCTACAATAAGAAGTCTCCATCCGAGCTTCCACGACAACTGATCTTCGATCGAGCTCCTACAATAAGCGACCTCCTTTCGGACTCCTACGAGAGCTAGACTCCATCCGAACTTCTACAGTAGAACCATATCCCGGACTCCTCCAACGTTCGACCTTCCATAGTGTCTTCAAGACTCCTCCAACGGACGAACCTCCACAATGCCATCCGAAGTCCACTGTCGGTCGACCCTTTGCTAGATTCCTCATGAAATCGGACTTCTCCAATAGAAAATTCCATCCGAGCTTCTACAGCAGATGACTTCCACCTACAGCATCAGCGCCCAATCAGCGCCCAAGGCACTCGACAACAGTGGATTCGTCAGCAACCTCAGAAACTTTCGAGCTTCTCTTAGATTGCAGAGACAGAGAGCCATTCCGCTCCATCAGACGTCCTAGCCGAGCTTCAGCCGTCCGGCCCAAACGCTCTGGCAAGTCACGACAATGGCCACTACCCCACTCCACTCTCCATGATGGATTCCACGTGGCCCCACCACTCTCTGAAAAGTCACAACAATGGACACCACTCTACTCTCCGTAACAAACTCCACGTGGCTCTAAACGGCCCACTGATGCCACTACTCTCCGCAATAAACTTTGCGTGGCTCCAAACGACCCACTACCAGGCGGTTACAAACATCACTGTCGATCAGTTACGCTCTCTATCTATAAAAAGGAACCCCCAGATACGTTCTTCTCTAAGCTCTAAACTCTATCTCGAAACTCTGCTAAAATCCCATTCAAGTGCTCCATTTCTATTGAGGCAGAGTACTGACTTGAGCATCGAAGGGTCTTGCTAGAGCACCCCTAACTTCGGTTTAGACTTCCCTTGCAGGTCCCGATGGCGGACGCGATCTCCTCGACTCCAGCTTCTATGACGTCGGTGGAATTCTGCACCAACACATATTAAACCATGCTTTAATTAGACCAATTTTAAAAAAAACCCCTTATGAGCTTTGGAAAGAAAGAAAACCAAACATTGTATTTTTTCATATTTTTGGTTGTCGATGTTTTGTTTTGAACAATGGTAAAGAAAGACTAGAAAAATTTGATGCTAAATCCGATGAAGCGATTTTTCTTGGTTACTCCTCTTCTAGCAAAGCTTTTAGAATTTTCAACAAAAGAATTTTAATAGTAGAGGAGTCAATACATGTTATTTTTGATGAAACTAACGATCTTTCTTCAAGGAAGAATGAAGATATTGATGATGCAAATCCTCTTATAGAAGGGATGAAGGAGATCACTCTAAAAGACTCAACCATTCAAGATGATGAAGAACATGAAGACAAACAGGATGAGAAAGGTGAAGAATAATAAGAACAACCTCTAGGTACAAATGATCTATCCAAAGAATGAAGGTATGATCACAATCACCCCAAGAAACTAATCATTGGTGATTCTACACATGGTGTAAGAACTCGCTCTTCACTTAGAGATGAAGCTAAAAAAGATTATAATTGGATAAATGCAATACAAGAAGAACTTAATCAATTTGAAATAAATAATGTATGGACTTTAGTTTCAAGACCTAAAAATTATTCAATAATTGACATAAAATGGGTATATAAGAATAAATTGGATGAACATGAAAATGTGATAAGAAATAAAGTGAGATTAGTTGCAAAAGATTATAATCAAGAAGAAAGAATTATTTTTGATGAGACCTTTGCATCTGTTGCTAGAGTAGAAGCTATTAGACTTTTACTTGCATATGCTTGCTTTATAAATTTTAAGTTATTCCAAATGGATGTCAAAAGTACTTTTCTAAATGGATATATTGCTGAAGAAGTTTATGTAGAACAACCTTCAGATTTTGAAAATCATACTTTTTCTAATCATATTTTTAAATTAAACAAAGTATTATATGGTTTGAAACAAGCACCTAGGGCTTGGTATGAAAGGCTAAGCAAATTTTTGCTTAATAATAATTTTTTAAGAAGAAATGTAGACACAACTCTTTTCATTAAAAGAAATCAAAATGATATATTAGTTATACAAATATATGTTGATGACATTATTTTTGGATCTACTAATGAGACTCTTTGTCAAGATTTTGCTAAGCTCATGCAGGGGGAGTTCGAGATGAGCATGATGGGAGAACTTACATTCTTCCTCAGACTTCAAATCAAACAAACAAAGGAAGAAATCTCCATTACCCAAAGCAAGTACACAAGAGAACTACTCAAAAGATTTGGAATGGAGAACTCCAAAGCAATTGGTACACCTATGAGCCCATCATGTAAGCTTAACAAAGATGAAGGAGGTAAAAATGTAGACTTAAAATTTTATAGAGGCATGATTGATTCTCTATTATATTTAACTGCTAGTAGATCAGATATTATATTTAGTGTTTGTCTTTGTGCTCGCTTTCAATCAAATCCAAAAGAATCACAGTTAAATGCAGTTAAAAGAATCCTTAGATATTTAAATGGTACACAAACTCTAGGACTATGGTGTTCTAAGGACTTATCAATTGACTTGATAGGATATTCAGATACCGACTTTGCTGGATGTAGATTAGATAGAAAAAATACTAGTAGAACTTGTCAATTTCTTAGAGTTAACTTAATCTCTTGGTTTAGCAAGAAGCAAAATTAGGTAGCACTGTCTACGGTCAAGGCTGAATATATTGCAACCAGAAGTTGTTGTGCTCAAATCTTGTGGATTAAGAAACAACTTGAAGACTTTGGTATCAAACTCAATGAAACTCCCATAAGATGTGATAACACTAGTGCTATAAATCTAACTAAAAATCCAATTCAGCATTCTAGATCAAAACATATTGAAATTAGGCATCATTTCATAAGAGAACATGTCCAAAATAAAGATATAATTCTTGATTATGTTTGTACTGAAAAATAATCGGCTGACATCTTTACCAAGATCTTAAGTGAAGATAGATTTTATGAAATTAGGAGAGAACTAGGAATCCTTGATCCATCAGCTTAAGTATCTCTCTGATTCCAAATTCTTATTGCCAAAAATTTATTGAACCAAATCTATTGAGCTCAATTCTCATTTTTCTTAAGAGCTCAAAAGCTTAGAACTATCATTCACATGATCAATACTTGGGTAAACATCCTTCTCTCACAGTTTCAAATTTTTTTGAAATTATCCCATCATTTTTTTGAATTTTTCTGTGCCATGAGTCGACCCCCAGGGTCGACCCTAGGGCAAACTTGCAATTTTGTCAAAACCCTTTGGGCACTCTCTTCTTATTGAAAATTTTTTCTTGAGCCGACTCAGCCCTTCGTCTTCTTCCTCCCACCGAACTAAAAGCTCTCCATCTCTTCTTCCTCAAACCAAAGATTTCTCTCAAATATCTCCTCCCATCGATTTTCACTCTTCAAATCGTCCGTTTAGGAACCAAGTTCCTCTCCTCATTCTTCTTCATTTGGGGCGGTTCGAGCATGCCCTAGACTCTATCCGTCTTTTCCAAATCGGCACATCACCTCTCCAAAATCCTTGCCTTTTTTCCTTCCAAAATCCTTTCCTCTCTGCCTCACATTTAGTCTCCTAAGCTCCTTTCAAGTCTCTTTTGACCTAATGGCTTCCAAAATGAAGCTTCCATAGAGGAAAAAATCTGTTCGTGGGTTGGAAGAGAGTGTGCGTAGAAAGAGATTAGCAGTCGAGCCCTCTCCTGCTCCAATCTTTGCTCCAGGTCCTGCTTCAGCTTCCACTCAATCCTCAATCAGCCCAAGCAAGGTACCTCTCTCTGATCAAAAAGTGGAACCCGAGAAAAATATTGATTTCAAGTTTTTTGAAAAAGAAGGGTTCACTATTGGATCAAAGATTAAGTATCAAGGATGAGAATTTTACTGCTTTTTAAAGGAAAATACTTATGTCGATCTAGTCAAAAAATTTTACTTAAATTAGAGCTATAGCAATGGAACAGTGAAATCTACAGTAAAAGGTATTGATATTATTCTTGATCCAGTACATTTGGGACAGATACTGTATTTTCCTTGTGAAGGCTATACCAATATGGAGCTCCCTATTAAAGAAGAAGGAATTAATGTTATCTTAGAAAGAATCTATACTAGAAGTCTAAATAAATTGGAAGCAAAAATTCTTTCTATTGAGATGAGGCTGTTACATCACTTGGTAACCAAACTATTTGTCTCTAGGAGTGGTAGACATGACCTTCTATCTGATAGGAATATTTGCATTATGTACCATGTGATCACCCAAACCCTCCTGAACCTTCCCGCATTGATGTTTGAGGCCATGAGAGAGACTCTGAACAGGTCCAAGGCTCACTTGCCTTTTGGTATGGCACTCACCTTAGTTTTTAGAAGGTTCAGAATCAGTTTTGAGGGGAAGGCAGTTGCTAGACTATCTTATTCCGACACTATCAACCACCACAAACTACATCGCATGGGTTTCTCTAAGACTGATGGCGGTTGGACAAAGGGTGTTGAGGAGAGAGCGGAGGATAGAGCAGAGGAGGAGGGACCGTCTTCACCTCTTCATGATCACAGAGCATCCCCAAATATTCAGTTCATATCTGATCACAAAGCTGGTCCTTCAGAGTCTGTGAGGAGGCATGCTTTAGTTCCACAGTCAGAGAGCAGAGTACATCCTTCAGAGTTCAGACTAGTAGATGATCAGATTGAGATGATGTCCCAGCATGTAGCCTCCATTCTATCTCAGCAGTTTGCCACTTCAGTCTTTGCACAGAGATCGACATCCCAGGATGACTCAGACCAGACTCTGATCCCTCACATTTCTATTATTTTTCAGATGCTCACTGCTCAGTCGGTACGTATTGAGCAGCTTAAGGGATATATTTTGAGATTGACAGGCAGAGTATTAGACTTGCAGGGGCAAGTATTAGCTTTAGCCCATCTTTAGCCGCATGAGGATATCACAGAGGTCTTAGACCTATCTGCAGAGGCGGCTAGACTTTGAGGAGTTTTAGAGAGTGGTTTTGACTTCTTGAGGAGAGAGATCAAGGGCTCCAATGAGAATGCTTCTACTCAGTTCAGTATCCTGATGCAGTCTGTATCGAGAGCTTTGGATCTTTTGGACACCATCAGACTTTTCCTTATTGCATAGTCCGTAGCTTCTCAGGCTCCAAGATCCTCTCACCCCTCTACTTGTGCTGGTACCTCTACCCATGGTCGAGGCAGACGCGGTCGAGGTCATGCTCGTGGGCTTGATCCTACATCTCCTCACCCTATCTCTGATTCTTCAGATTCTGATCCCTCTAGCCATGACATCTATTAGATCTAGATTAGTTTGTATCCTATGTCTAGGATCTATCTTATGGGCCTTGTATTTGTTGGCTAATTAACTCTTGGATAGTTTCTATCCATGACTTTTGTATTTTGAGTTGACTCATGTGTATTGGGACACCTTTTGTATTCAGTCACTTTTGAATATACATATACATATATATATATATATATATATATATATATATATATATATATATATATATATATATATATATATATATATATATGTGTGTGTGTGTGTGTGTGTGTGTGCTTTGACTTTCAATGAATATCTATGAATGTGATCAAATTGAATTATTTTAATTATGAGATATGAAAAATAACTCATAATAGTGCTGAGAAATACTATGAATTGTAATATCTTCTAGATGAGCAAATTGATATATCCTTTATGTTTGCTATGTTGAGGGGGAGTAGAGAAATAAGCAATCAAAGAAGAGGGCTAAAGAAGTAAAATATGGTATCAAAAAAGGGGAGTAAAGAAAATATATCCTTTTTGTCATCTTTCTTTTCTTTTCTCTATCTTTAAAATCCCTTAAGACCTTAATTGATGCTATCAAAAAGGGGGAGTAAAGAAAATTTATCCTTTCAAGATCCCTTAAAAGGAGGAGTAAGGAATCTTAATTGATGCTGTCAAAAAGGAAAAGTAGAGAATCAAAATCGAATTTGAGCAATAAGCAATAAAAAAATGAGTAATAATTAATAAAGAAATTAGTAATAAGCAAAATTGTTAAGCAAATGTGTCAAAGAACCAAAATCGTCAGCTCCTTTTTTATCTAATTTTCAAAGCAAATGAACTTATAAGCAAATTTCAAATTGATCTTCAAACTTCTTATGATACATTTCGTTCAAATACTTGGCTATGATATTGAAGTGATGCATCTTCATAAATTTGAAATTCATGTTCAATGCTTTATATATGCTTTTGCTCAAGTATTTTGTCATCATCAAAAAGGGAGAGATTGTTGCTCTTTGAATTGATTTTGATGATTACAAAGCATTTGAGGGGGTTACTAATGATTTTGGCATGAAAAAAAATTTATTGTATTTCAAGGGCAAAATCATAATTTTATTAAGTTCTGATTCGAAAGCCTCAACAGCAAGAGTAGAAGATTTGTAATCTATTGGAGGCAATTTCAATATTTTTGGATGTATATTTTGAAAAAAAATCATGTTTATAAATTTGAGTCGACCCCATGAGTTGACTCATGGCAAAAGGGGCTGAACAGCACGCTGAATTCTTTGGCTGGCATACTCTGTGAGTCGATCCCATGAGTCGACCCCTGAGCATGAGTCGACCTCTGCTGCTGTGTAGGCCAAAATTACAGAACAATCATTTTCTGTTCTGTGCCACAGAAGTCGACCCCATGAGTCGACTTATGAGCATGAGTCGACCCTATGAGTCGACTCTGTGACGAAAAAATTCCACAACGGCTAGTTTTCAGCTCATTTTGGCTGCATTTAATGTCCATTTAATATGCTCCAACGGCTCTATTTCAGTCAAGATTACTCTCCACCATTATTTGAAGTTATAAAAGGTACTAAAAGGAAAAAATCAACAAGGTTTTGAAAAGGTTCTTCAAGCATTCATTTTAACCCTAAGTAAGAGTCCTTTTAAAAATTCAAGAAGCTTTTATTTCAAGTTCACCAACCCCTCAAAAGCTCATTCAAGTCTTCAACCACCTTGAGAAAAATCAGAAGAGCTTCATTTTTATTGTGTAAAGTGTATTTAAAGCTTTATTTGCTCATTAAAGGAGCTACATTTGTATTTCTGTGTGATTAACTGCTATACTCTATTTTGAGTTGATATTTTATTTTGGAAGGGTTCCAAAACATGGAAAGGTTAATTCGAACCTTGAATCGAATTGTATTGGATTGGCTTGTACCTAAAAAATAAGTGTTCTAACTTGGAATAGCTAGAGTCGAAGGTTCCAACGTTGTATTCGGGTTGAATACGGTTTAGTGGATTTGAATTTCCAAGTAGGAGCTTGGAGAGTGGACGTAGGTGCAAGGTTGGCACTGAACCACTATAAATCTTTTTATTTGTGTTGTGCTTACTTGCTCTTCTTTTAAATTTCTTTATCTTTTTGCATTCTTGCATCCAACTTCTACACCTTGCATAAATTTCACTCTCCACATTTATCCTGCTCATTGTTAAATAATCCTCATAGTTGTAAGTTAATTTTTAAATTTTTAAAAATCCAATTCATTCCCTCCTCTTGAGTTGCATAGCTGGGTAACAATATGGCCTATAGTGACCTATGCTCGATAGAAGCTATCATCCTTATTAAGAGCCCATCATTTGATCGTGAACAGTTTTAAGGACTAATCGATAAATCTTCTCTTTATCGAACCTAAATAGTCCTAAGGACTTCATCACAACAACAAAGTTCATTAAAAAATAAAAACTTATGATGAAAATATCAAAAATATATTTTATTTATTAACAAATCAATTACAATACAAGGTTGCTCAACTGTCAACAGGTTGATGATTGACTTTTGGGATATATTTCTCAACAAGTTCCACTTGTCCTAAAGCCACTCGGCATAGTATCTATACCCATCTTCGACTTGTGATTGTCGAACTCCTTTATCACCAGGGCTTTAGTGAAGGGGTCGGTCAGGTTCTCCTTTCCGTCAATCTTCTGAAGGTCGACGTCACCTCGATCCATAATCTCCTGGACCAGGTAGAAGCGATGCAAAATGTGCTTCATCCGCTGGTGTGCTTTGCCTGAGCAATGGCACCAGTGCTGTCGCAATAGAGCAGGATCGGACCATAGAGGAAGGGTGCTACTCCGAGCTCGGTGATGAATTTTCTCAGCCACATAGCTTCCTTCGCGGCATCCGATGCTGCGATGTACTCTACCTCACAAATAGAGTCTGCCACAGTATGCTGCTTGAAACTCTTCCAGTAGATGGCTCCGCCATTTAGAGTAAAGATATAACCCGACACGCTTCTGCTGTCATCATGGTCAGATTGAAAGCTAGAGTCTGTGAACCCCATAAGTTTCAGATCTGACTCGCTATAAACCAACCATTGGTCCTTAGTATTTCTTAAATAATTAAGGATAGCTTTAACCACTTTGCAGTGGTTTTTTCCATGATCAGATTGGTATCTACTCACTACTCCTAGTGAGTATGCCACATTTGGTCTTATACATGTCATGGTGTACATGATAGATCCCATGGTTGAAGCACATGAGACTCTACTTAGACGCTTTCTCTCTTCAAGAGTTGTCGGACAATCATTCTTAGAGAGAAATTCCATGGCCTATCGATAGATAGCCCTTCTTGAAATTCTCCATACTGAACCTCTTCAGCACAGTGTCTATGTACGTGGACTGAGATAGCCCAAGCATCCTTTTAGATCTATCCCTATAGATCTTCATCCCTAGGATGTAGGATGCTTCACTTAAGTCATTCATGGAGAACTGCGATGACAACCAAACTATTATTCTCTGTAGTGCGGGGATATCATTTCCGATTAAGAGAATGTCATCCACGTACAAGACAAGAAATACCATAACTGGATCATTTGCCCATTTATAGATGCAGGGCTTTTCTCTGTTCTTAATGAAGCCATACATTTTGATCACCTTATCAAAATGCATGTTCCAACTCTGAGAAGCTTGCTTCAATCCATAAATGGATCTCTAAAGCCTGCACATCTTGGACTCATTTGTGGATGTAAATCCCTCAAGTTGTATCATATACACCTCTTCAGTCAGCTCTCCATTCAGGAAAGCTGTCTTTACATCCATCTACCAGATCTAATAATCTAGATGGGCAGCTATTGCAAGCATTATCTGAATGGTTTGGAGTATTGCCATAGGGGAGAACGTCTCATTATAGTCAATACCATAATGTTGACGATATCCCTTGGCAACTAGACGGGCTTTATAGGTCTTCACCTTTTTGTCTGTGCCCCTCTTTCTTTTGAAGACCCATATACACCTAATGGGTTTAATCCCTTCAGGTGGGTAACCAATATCCATACATCATTGACCTTCACGGACTCCATTTCGAATTTCATGGCTTCAAGCCATTTCTCAAAATTAGGTCTCTGCATTGCATCCATATAGGTGATCGGATCCTCATCGTTCTTATCGAGTTTGATGGGATCACCATCCCGGACCAAGAAATAATAGTATCTGTCTGACTGATGCGGTACTCTATCGGATCGCCTTAATGGTACAGGTACATTAGGCTCTGGATCTGATCTAATCAAATTCGACTCAGGTTCAGCTATTGGTGTCGGTCCTTCTACTTATTGAACTTCATCAAGTTCAACCTTAGAGGCAACGGTTCCTTCATCAAGGAACTCCTTTACTAAAAAGATTGCCTTAAGACTGACGAAGACCTTTTGTTCATCAGCATGGTAGAAAAAATATCCTTTGGTCTCTTTGGGGTACCCTATGAATGTGTATTTGTCAGATCTAGGTTCAAGTTTATCTGTATCTAACTGTTTGACATAGGCCGGGCACTCCCAGACCCTAAGGTGTGAAAGTGCTGGCTAACACCCTGTCCATATCTCATATGGAGTCTTAATTACAGACTTACTTGGAACCCTATTTAACAGATAACAGGCCAATTTGAGTGCATATCCTCAGAGGTATATCGGCAAGCTGGCAAAACCCATCATGGATCGGACCATGTCTAACAGAGTCCGATTTCTCCTTTCAGACACACCATTATGCTGTGGTGTTTTTGGAGGAGTCTATTAGGAGAGAATCTCATACTCTCCAAGATATGTGAGAAACTCACTAGAAAGGTATTCCTCTCCTCGATCAGATTGAAGAGTTTTAATACTCTTCTCAGTTTATTTTTCTATTTCACTTTGGAATCGTTTGAATATTTCAAATGAATCTGACTTATGTTTCATCAGATAGACATATCCATATCGGGATAGGTCATCCATGAAAGTTATGAAGTAGAAATATCCACCTCTAGCACTGGTGCTCATGGGCCCGCATACATCAGTATGTACTAGGCCCAAGAGCTCAGTAGCTCTCTCATCTTTTCCAGTAAAAGGTGATTTGGTCATTTTATCAAGAAAACAGGACTCACAGGTTGGAAATAATTCACAATCATTGACTTTGAAGATTTCCTCTTGAGCCAACCTGTTTATCCTATTCTTGTTTATATGAGCTAGACTATAGTGCCATAAGTAGATATCTGATACACTATCTAATTTAGGATGCTTGCCAGTAGAATAGACTACGTTAACAGGTTGTGATAATATATGCACACCATTGTTCAAATATCCACAAAAAATAGTAACACCATTCATAATGATATTACAAACTTGTTTCTTTATTGAAATTTCATAATCATTTTTAGTCAGAAGGCCTATAAAAATAATATTTAAAAAGAAACTGGGACAGAAATGACAATCATTAAGAACAACGGTATGGGACTCAAATACAAGTTTCAAGATTCCTAATGCTAGAACTGGAACTGGTCTTCCATCTCCAACGTTCAGGAACTTCTCACCTTGCTCGAATCTCCTACTGACCTGCAACCTCTGCAACGAATTGCAAATATGGTAAGGGCTATCGGCATCCAAACCTAGTCAGTTATATCACAAATAGAGAAATTGCAAAGAGTTATCATATAAATACCTTGTCCAGCAACAGCTTGCTTCTTTCTTTGCCTGTTAGGATCCAGGAAGGTAATATACTGAGGACAGTTCCTTTCCCAGTTTGAACTTGCACCTTCTTCATTTTCTTCTTCTTGTTCTTCTTCTCTTTCTTAAAGGGTCAAGAACCAGAAGATGAACCTCCCACTAAGTTCACCGACTCCTTGTGGAGTTGGTGATCTTTCTCAAAGTTTTGAAGCAACCCCAGTAAACCGTGGTAGTTTACTTCAGGCTTTGTCATTCTATAATGAGTAAGGAATGGGAGATAAGACTTGGGCAACAAGTTCAGTATTGCATCTTTCCCAAGCTGCTCATGTAAGAAAAAGCCGAGCTTGCTCAAATGCTCCTTCAGCTCGATCATGTACAATACATGATTAGTGATAGAGGCACCATCCCGTATTTTGGCATTAAAGATGGCACAATTAGTCTTGTACCTCTCCACATCATCGGATGTGCCAAAGGCATCCTCCAACACTTGAAGCATGTCCTTTGGCTGAGCCATTTCAAATCTACGACTGAACTCGTTGCTCATGGTAGCCAGCATGATGCAGCACATCATGGTTTGGTCACTGAGCCACTTCTGGTAAGTGTCTCTGACTGTTTCACATGCATTGGCAGCTGGCTCCTCAGGTGCAGGATCCGTTATCACATATTGGATCCATTCATGCTCCAGGACTATCTTCAACTTTTGGTACCAGTTATCGAAGTTGGGTTCCACCAAAATTTCATTGTCCAACAATGATCGGAGCGATAGGAAAGTGGCCATATCTACATAAAAAAAAAATCATAACCTAATTAGTAATTGATTCATTAAACCTAAAGATTTAGACTTTAATCAAAAGGTTTCTCTCACTATTTTATTCGAATTGGTAGTCTCTACCTCCAATTTGAGGAATTACCCTAATTTTTTAGTAGGTACTAGAATCCACTTAGACTGCACACAAGCCTAACTTTGGTTGGCCAATTCATGTACATCTAAGGATAGGTTCATAACCAATTATTTCTCTAAATAATTTTTAGTAATTTTAATTTTGCCCCAATCCATAATCAATAGGCTTTGGCCTCCACTGAAAAAATCTGGTTAGGTCCAACCATTAACATGACCATACTTGGCCCATCTAGCCAATGAATGATTAGGCATAACTTTGGTTGGCTAACCTAACCACCATTTAGAAAGATGCAGTCAAGAAATTATATTATGAATGATAATTCCATCAGCCGATAAGCACCAGATCTTTGGGTCTCCAATGATTATCCAACTGATGGACCCATTATCATCCACTTAATGGGAGTCTATGATCTAGTTATCACCATAAATATTTTATTTTAAGGACCTAATAATTTTAGAGGATTTAATTGATTTAGAGGAGGAGGTCAGATGAACTAGCTTATCATGATCCTTCCACTGGATTCACCAAGTCAGCTTAAGGGAGACCATTTAAAAGGGCTGGTCTAGGAGCACCTAAATCAGTCACACTGATTTACCTAGCTGACAAGGGTCAGCTCGAATAGTCAAGTGATCCGATCAAAACATAATTTCACCAAGAGGCCAAGTAAATTCAATCGGTAGGAGGGTCTGCCAAAGTTTGCCTTAGACACCATCAGAAATGGCTAGGTAAGTGGGTTGCCAATTAAAAACCACCGGTCTGGTTTACCTTAGACACCAACTGGTTTAATTAGTTTGGATTAGATCAACCTAACAGTTCGTGCTAGACCGCTTAGCCAAGAATCAAGTCCATTTGGTTTTCGTTAAAGACATGGACTTGACCAACTACAACTATTGTAATTGATCTAGAGAATCTTTGACCTAATCTAAGACAACAATTGATTTAGATTTAATCGATTCTCTAATTAAGTCTATCTTTAATCTAACCTTAGGTCTAACCCAATTAATAGATCTAATTTCCACTAACCCATTAACCCAATGTGTTATGGTTTGTGTCTTAGGTTCTTCAATTCACAATCCTAGAACCTAATCAAACAACTTCTTAATTCTCAATTAAGTTTTGGGCTGAGGGTTGGGGTTCGGTTTTTCAAAAATAATTTTCATATTTGTAAAATATTTTTACAATATGGTTCTACCAATCAAGTTGCATGTTTGATTCATAATCAAAATACATATAAAATAAGCATGAAACTACTTTAGATCTAATCTAAACAGGTTCATGTAATTGAAACAATTTCAACTTTAAACTGCGCAAATTTTTCAGACAAATATATGATGGTTCTTTGTGCGAAAATTATTAACAAAAAGATTTTATTTTAGATTTAAATATCTTTTAAATCTAATAAATTATAAATTTAATCTAGATCATATCTAACAAATTTATGATTAAAGATAGATCTATATGAACTAGGACAACCTTTGCACTGTAAGGGGTAAACCTTACAGCAGGACAACCTACAGTTCGTGATTGATCTAAAAATTTTAATTTTAGATTTAACAATCAGATTATAAATTAGATCTAATCTAAAAAATAATCTAAGCATGTATTAATAATCATATAATAAACAACCTAGGCTCTGATACCAATTGAAGGAACCAGATCTAGTGTTTCAGGGTTAGATCTTGAAACTTTTTCAAGATCCGACAGCGAAAGACTAAAATAAATCAAAATTTATCTTATAAAATCAGAGAATTCCTAGATCTAAGATTTTATTACATGATTATTATATGGCATTAAATCAAAAATTAAAATATAAAGAGCAAGAACTACATGTTGATCATATCAACATGTTTCTATGCTACATCTAATGTATGTAAAATATAATAGATTAGATCTATTACCTTGCAAGTTAGACATTCTAACTTTGTTGATCTGGGCTTGAAGATGATGTTGCGAGCTGCACACACGTCCGGCCTCTAAGAGTCATCCAAACAAGCTCACGAATCATGATCAGAAGTCCTGGTCCAAGAAATCAGCACAGTATGCTAGTACTGTGCTGATCCTTCTTTGATGGTCGATCAGATGCCTCCTTCTTTTTGATTTGGACTCTTCCAAAAATGAGAAGTAGGAGAAGAAGTTTTAGATGTGAGATACTCTTAGAAAACTCATAGATGGAGGAAGAGAAGAGGTGAAATTAGCAACCCTAGAAGATGACCCTCTTCTTCTTCTCTTTACTCTAACCCAGATACTTAATTTTGTGTCTATTATATCTCCACACCCCAACATCTTTCTCCCTGATTTTCATATGCCCCAAAGATCTATTAATGCTCTATAATTCATAAAAATTTTAATAAAAAATTCATCTTAAATAATGAGATATGAAGAATTCTTGTCTAGGTCAAATACCTAGTCAAGAAAAATCCAAACAGGGCAAGACAAGGGGTGCCCAACTCTTGGGCACCCCCTCCTTTTACTACCATGGACCATTAGCAAAGGGCACACAATATATACCATAAAAATCATAAAAATCTCAAAAAAATTTGGATAAAATCAGTGCCATAAGGAAAGAGTTTCGGTTTCCTAAAATTCTATCTCATAGAATTTGAAATCCAAACTAATTCCTACTTTGACTTGGTCCACAACCATATTCCATATAAGAGAGAAAGAGTGAAAAGTTTTGTACATGCATGAAGGCCTGGGAGAGAAGGTTTTGTCACACAAAATAAGAGAGAGTGGGCGTGAGGGGTTAAGGTGGCGCAAGGTGGAATCTTAGTCTTACTAGGATTCAATCTATGACTTGTTCAAATTTGGTTTCTCAAATTAAATCAAACCAAAATCAAATCAATCTAATTAAAATAGGTCTTAACCCAATTAAAAAATTAATTTAATCAGATTAAATTATATTTAAATCTAATTTAATTTTTTAATCGAATTAGAAATTAGGTTGACTCAAGTCCTAATTGAACTAGAACTAGTTTTTTCTTGCACTTGGCTTATCCAATAAACTAATTGGACTTGATCCAATCAAGCCCAAACTACATCTAATTAAATCATATTCAATTAGATTTAATCTCAACTCATTGGTTTAATCAAATTAAGCCAATTAGTAATCAAATTGCTAATCGATCCTCCTACAACACTTGCACTAGGTTAAATGTAAATTGTATTGATCGTTTAACCCTAGAATGATTCTTAATTATTGATCAACCATCTGATCGGATCATGAAATTTAATGTGTGTGACCTCATAGGTCCGAACCTAAGTCAGTAGCATAAAAATAAATTTTTGTACCAATCAAAGTGACCATCTAGCAATGATACCCGATGGTCGGATAGGTCGAATGTGTAGAACAACATCCTTAGAACCCATACGGATATAGTTTTCATATAATTCATCCCCTTGATCAAAATGCTCATAGAACACCTCAGAGTTCAACTATCAACTTTGATCAGGCTGTCCACATTGTATTTCAAAATATCAAATCCATCTGATGGATTATCCTGACGAAGGTTTTATTAAATTGAAATACAGCGACTCATTCTTCTCCAACTCTTGGAGTGGTCAATCCCATCTTGATCACACTCTGACTTCACAAGTACTTGACTATACCCAGAAGCCTTCCATCACTAAATTAAAAATTCAGTTAGTCCAGTACCAAAGCACAGTGAGTTGCTTGCAAATCACTGAGGCGATCTCAGGTCTAAGGGACACCTATACTTATATCCCATCAGAGATATTTTTGACAGCAGAATGCTCTAGAGTTGGTCATGTTCAATGACGATGTACCTTTATATCTCACCTGTATGTTATACTAGTATCTTCATACTCCTTGGTTAAGAAGACAACCAATCCATATGGCCTACAGTGATCTATGCTCGATAGAAGCTGTCGTCCTTATTAACAGCCCATCATTTGATCGTGAACAGTTTCAAGGACTAATCGATAAATCCTCTCTTTATCGAACCTAAATAGTCCTAAGAACTTCATCACAACAATGGAGTTCATTAGAAGATGAAAATATATGATGAAAATATCAAAAATATATTTTATTTATTAATAAATTAATTATAATACAAGGTTGCTCAACTGTCAACAGGTTGACGATTGGCTTTAGGGACATATTTTCCAATAGTATCTATACTAGCACAAAAAGATTTTATATTCAATTTTAATAAAGACTTCTATTTGATTTATTTAAGAAATAATTTGATAGTACGAGGTCTTTTAATTAACAATCTTTATCACCTACATGTTGATGCTGTGTAAATATAAATGAAAAATTAATGAGTGCCATCGGTCATAAAAGAACTAGAGGTGATGTTAACCATAAGTATATGTGGCACCCTAGATTTGGCTATATTAGGAAGGATATAATAAACAAACTGAAAAAGAATGGTATCCTTGACTCATTGAATTCAGAGTTATATTTAGTTTGTGAATCCTGTCTTCAAAGAAAAATGATCAAGTTATCCTTTATGGGATATAGGAAAAGGGCCACTGAGATACTTGTCCTAGTATATACTGATATCTGTGGCCCATTTGATGTATAGACTAGAAGTAGTTATAACTACTTCATTATCTTTACTGATGACTTATCACAGTATGGGTATATATTTTTTATGAGACACAAGTCTGAAGCCTTTGAAAGTTTAAGAAATTCAGAAATGAAGTAGAAAAATAAATAAAAAAATTTTAAAGATTCTTTGGTCAAATCGTGGAGGGAAATACCTTAGTAAAAAAATTTTGAGTTATCTCAAAAAAAATGGTATAATCTCACAATGGACTCCTTCTAATATGCCTTAACTCAACGGGGTATCCGAAAGGAGGAATAGGACCCTATTAGATATGATCTGATCTATGAAGACCTTCACTGACTTATCCTTATATATTTGGGGATACGCCTTACTAACCACTATATATGTATTAAATAAGATTCTTTTTAAATCTGTTCCTACCACACCATATGAGATATGACATAGTAAGAAATCGAATCTTGGTTATCTCAAGATTTGAGGATGTCCAACTTTTGCCAAAAGATAGATGACAGATAAATTAGAGGCTAGATCTATGAAAGCTCACTTCATAGGATATCCTAAGAAATCAATAAGATATTACTTTTACTTTTCAAATGATCACAATGTGATTGTAAGTCGACATACTACGTTCCTTGAAAAATAATTTATTCATGATGGTGGCAATAAAAGGTTGATTGAGCTCGAAGAGAAAGTCTCTAAAGAGCAATGAGCTGTAGAACCTGATGAACCCATTAACACTGAGTCAGTAGTAGTTGTTCCTTCTCTACCTCATA
>NC_026007.2:37240530-37347014 GCF_000442705.2 Elaeis guineensis | reverse complement strand
AATCTTGACAGCAGAAATAGCTCCGGAGTCGGTCACGTTCAGTGCAGATGTACCTTACATCTCACCTGTATGGCATACCAGTATCTCCACACTTATTGGTTAAGAGGACAACCAACCTATATAGCACACACGACTTATGCTTGATAAATATTGTCATCCTTGGTAACAACGTATCATTTGATCGCGAACAGATTTAAGGACTAAACGACAAATCCTCCTTTGTCGAGTCTAAATAGTCCTAAGGACTTCACCACAACATAGGAGTTCATTAGAAATGAAATATTTTATGATGAAAATATCAAAATAATTTTTATTAATTCATAATTTATGTACAAATATAAAAATGAGTACAACCATCAACAGACTGACGATTGACTTTGGGACACTATTCCCAACAATCTCTCACTTGGCCTAAAGCCAATCGGTGCAGTATCTAATACCCATCTCGACTTGTAGTCGTCAAACTCCTTCACCGCAATGGCTTTAGTGAATGGGACGGCCAGGTTCTCCTTTCCATCGATCTTCTGAAGGTCGACGTCACCTCTAATGTGTGTTGTTTGGAACTCTTCCAGCAGATAGCCCCACCATTAAGGGTAAAAATAAATCCTGACATACTTTTGCTGTCATCATGATCAGACTGGAAACTAGAGTCTGTAAATCCTATAAGTCTCAAGTCCAATTCACCATAAACAAGTCACTGATCCTTAGTATTTCTTAAATACTTCAGGATGGTTTTAACAACCTTCCAGTGATTCTCCCTTGGATCAGATTGGTATCTGCTCACTACCCCTAGTGAGTATGCTACATCTGATCATGTACATGTCATGGCGTACATGATAGATCCTACTGTCGAAGCATATAGAATCCTACTCATACGTTCTCTCTCTTGAGGTGTTGTCGGACAATCCCTTTTTGAGAAAGAAATTCCATGGCCTATCGGAAGATAGCCTTTCTTGAAATTCTCCATGCTGAACCTATTCAGCATAGTATCAATGTACATGGACTGAGATAAACCAAGCAACCTTTTAGATCTATCCCTATAGATCCTCATCCCTAGGATGTAAGAAGCTTCTCCCAGATCCTTCATGGAGAACTGTGACGACAGCCAAATCTTTATTCCCTGTAATGCAGGGACATCATTCCGGATTAAGAGAATGTCATCCACATATAATACAGAAATACTACTACTGGACCATTAGCCCATTTATAAATGCATGGCTCTTCTGTTGCTCCTAGATTGATTTTGATGATTACAAAGCAGATTGAAGGGATACAAATAATTTTAAATAAAAAGTCCTTATGCTCTTAAGGGCAAAATCATAATTTCACTAAATTTGATTTGATAGTATCATTTGATAAACAAATGATTTGAAACTATTGTGAAAATTTCATTATTTTTGGACTATATTTTTGAAGTTATGAAGGTTTGAAGTGCATGAGTCGACTCATGAGTCAACTCATGGCACTGTGAGCTGATTGGCACGCAAAATTCTCCTTGGCATGCTAGTTTCTGGCTTGGCAGACTGTGAGTCGACTCATGAGTCGACCCACAAGGCATGAGTCGACTCATGAGTCGACCCTGCTGATTTGAGCCAAGAATTTCCAGAAATGCATTCTCTGGTAAATGCAACAGAAGTCGACTCATGAGTCGACTCCTGATGCATGAGTCGACTCATGAGTCGACCCTGCGACGGAAAATGTCTTCAACGATAGTTTTTTGCCCGTTTTAATTGCCTTTTATGCTTCCTAAAATTGCTCTAACGGCTCTTTATCTGCCTAAATTATTTTCTCTTGCTTTTAATGCTATAAAATGCTTGAAATGGTGAAAAGAAATTGCAGATTAAATAGCAGATCAAATTGGGAGAGAAAAAAAAAAAAAGAGATCAATCGACAGATCAAAAGAGAGATAAATTCATTGAGAGATCCACGAATAATTTGAGAGAAAAAGAAAAGAGGATCCCAAAATCCACACGAGAGATTGTGAAAGAGATTCAAGAGCTTTCAAAGAGAGGATCTTTCAAGCCTATTGTTCAACCTTGATCTAGAGATCTTCCAAAGCTTTAAAGAGATCTTAATCAACAATCAACCTCTTCTCAAGCATTCGTTCAAGCGTTCATCCACTTGAGAAATCCGAAAAGGGTTCTTCATTTGAGTAAAGTTTTTATTGTTATATTCGCTCATTAAAGGAGCTGTTATTGTATTAATCTGTGCTCAAAATTTTTCTAACTCTTTGTGAGTTTTGTTCTTGTTTTTGGAGGATTTCCAAATAAGGAAAGGTTGATCCGAACCTGAAATCGGGAGTGTTTTGGGTTTACTTGTACCCGGAAACAAGTGATCTAGCTTGGGGATAGCTAGTGTCGGAGTTTCCGACTTTTGTATTCGGGTGAATACAAAGATATAGTGGATTGAAATTCCCAAGTAGGATCTTGGGAGTGGATGTAGGTGCAGGTTAGCACCGAACCACTATAATCCTTGTGTTTGTGGTGTGCTTTATCGCTTCACTTTATTTCTTTATTATATTCTTGCATTCCTGCTTTAGGTAATTAATATTGAATTAAAGTCTTTGTTTGTTCTTCATAAGTAATCAGTTGGGCTTAAAATTTTTAGAAACCCAATTCACCCCCCTCTTGGTTGCATAGCTGGGCAACAAGTGGTATCAGAGCCGGTGCTCTAGCCCTTCTTTGATCTAACAATCAAAGAGCCAAAGATCTATGGCAACCCATGTCGGTACTTCTCTAGCGAGGGCAATCTACAACAACCTCCACTTTTCAATGGGATCTAATTACACCTATTGGAAAGCTCGGATGAAGATATTCATACAAGCACTCGACTATGATATGTGGAGTATATAGTGAACGGTCCTCACACACCCACCAAGATTATAGATGGTGAGGAGTCAACCAAACCCGAAAAAGAATGGGATGAGATTGACAAGAAATTGGCACAATTAAATGCCAAAGCCATGAATGTCCTTTATTGTGCACTAGATGCAAGTGAATTTAATCGCATTTCTACTTGTGCATCTGGCTAAAGAATATGGATAGGTTAGAAGTAACCCATGAGGAAACAAATCAAGTAAAAGAGTCTAAAATAAACATGCTGTACAAATATGAATTGTTCAAATAGAGCATGATGAGTTATAACTGCTATGTTTACTCCATTTAACTGATATAATCAATGGTTAAAGAGTCTTGGCAAATCTAACTAACAGTGAACTTGTAAGGAAGATTCTCAGGTCACTGCCAAGAACTTGGGAAGCCAAGTGATGCCATCCAAGAAGCAAAGGACTGAACACTCTACCTCTAGAAGAGCTTCTTGGATCCTTGATGACTCATGAACTTAGCATGAACAACATCAAGAGGATGAAGTCAAAAAGAAAAGAACCATTGCCCTCAAATCCACAACTTGCACTGATTATGAAAGGATGACTCTGAAGATGAAGAACAGGATGAAGAGATGGCACTCATCACCCGGAAAATTTAAGAAGTTTCTAAGAAAAGGAAACAGGGGATGAGAAAGAAATTCACAAAGGGGATCAAAGCAAAGAAAAGGAGAAAGATCAACCCCTTATATGCTACGAGTGCAAGAAGCCGGGACATGTCAGATCCGAATGTCCACAATTGAAGAAAGGTCAAAGAAGTTCAAAAGAAGGCAATGATGGCGACCTGGAGTGCGAGTGATGACTCAAAGCTCCGACGAGAAAACCTCAACAGAACAAGCCAACCTGTGCCTGATGGCACACGAAAATGAGGTAACTTCTGAATCCACTAGTGAATTTACTTTGAAGAATTGCATGAAGCATTCTATGATTCAATTGATGAATTAAAGAACTAGGGGAAAAAATAAAGAACTGAAATTGGAAAAATCAGTCCTTAATAAATCAAGCTGAAACCTTTCAATTGAAAATTCACATTGATTCAAAAAAATCAAAACTTTAAGGATGAAATTAACAAGCTGAAATCTATAGTAGATAAGTTCACCTTAAGTTCAAACCAACTAAATAGATCCTTGATATCAGAAAGCTATATATGATAAGGCTGGACTTGGCTATAAACCCCTGAAGAAACAAAAATTCTGAAGGATATTTATGTAAATTATTCAAGTAACAAGTCTACAAGTATTACTTGTTTTAAATGTGGAAGAATAGGACATAAATCATACACATGTCTTATTAACAAATATGCAACACAAAGAAAATATGGGTTCCAAAAGGAACCATCTTGACTAACCTAAAAGGACCCAAGAAAGCTTGGGTACCTAAGACAGAAACTTGATCTTTGCTTGCAGGTGTGTCTAGCATCCCAAGAAGGAAACAGGAAATGGTATCTTGACAGTGGATGCTCGAGACACATGACTGGTGATGAATCACAATTCATCACGCTTGATGCTAAGGATGGAGGGATGGTCACCTTTGGAGATAATGGCAAAGGAAAGATCATCGGGATAGGTAACATTGGTATCACTCCCTCCAAATACATTGAGAATGTTTTATTAGTTAAAGGTTAAAGCATAACTTACTTAGCATTAGTCAATTCTGTGATAAAGGGTATAAAGTAGTTTTTGAATCATCTGTTTGCATTGTGACGAGTCCTATTAACGATGGCATTAAATTTATAGGACATAGGCATGGCAATGTTTATATGGTAGATTTAAATGATTTAGCCAAATTAGACATGCAATGCCTAGTATCTTTGAATGCTAAAATTAATGAGACTAGTTGGCTGTGGCATCGTAGACTTGCACATATTAGCATGCACTCTCTTTCAAAATTATTTAAGAAAGATTTAGTTCTTGGTTTGCCAAAACTGAATTTTGAAAAGGATAGAATTTGTGATGCATGCCAATTAGGTAAACAAACTAGAGTATCATTTAAATCCAAAAACACTGTTTCAACTTCTAGACCTTTAGAGCTCTTACATATGGACTTATTTGGACCAACAAGAACCACTAGTCTAGGAGGAAAACGATATGGCTTTGTAATAATAGATGATTACTCTCGTTTTACTTGGTTTTCTTTTTAGCTCACAAAAATGAAACTTTTCATATTTTCACTAAATTTCATCGAAAAGTCACTAATGAAAAAGGGTTTTCAATTCAAAATATTAGAAGTGATCATGGAACTGAATTTGAAAATCATGACTTTGAAAATTTTTGTGATGAAAATGGAATTGGCCATAACTTCTCTGCTCCTAGGACACCCCAACAGAATGGGGTAGTTGAAAGGAAAAAAAGAACCTTAGAAGAAATGGCCCGTACCATGTTGTGTGAAAGCAACCTTCCAAGATATTTTTGGGCGGAAGCAATTAACACAGCATGTTACATTTTAAATCGTGCTTTAATTAGACAATTTTTAAAGAAAACCCCCTATGAACTTTGGAAAGGAAGAAAACCAAATATTGCATATTTTCATTTTTTGGTTGCCGATGTTTCGTATTAATTAATGGCAAAGAAAAACTTAGTAAATTTGATGCAAAATCAGATGAAGCAATCTTTCTAGGTTACTCCTCTACTAGTAAAGCATTTAGAGTTTTCAACAAAAGAACTTTAGTAGTTGAGGAGTCCATACATGTTGTTTTTGATGAATCTAACGATCTTCCTTCAAGGAAGAAATGAGGGTGTTGATGATGCAGAGCCACTAATAGAAGGTATGAAGGAGATCACTCTGAAAGACTCAGCAACTCCAGAAGACAAGGATCAAGAAGATAAACAAGATGAGAGAAGTGAAGAAATTCAAGAACAACCTCAAGGTACAAATGACCTACCCAAGGAATGGAGGTATGTTCACAACCACCCTAAGGAGTTAATTATCGGTGATCCTATGCATGGGGTAAAAACACGTTCTTCACTTAGAGATGTACTTAATCATTGTGCTTTTGTATCTCAACTTGAACCTAAAACTTTTGAAGAAGCTGAAAAATGATCATAACTGGATTAATGCTATGCAAGAAGAACTTAATCAATTTGAAAGAAATAATGTTTGGACCTTAGTGACAAGACCTAAAGATTATTCAATAATTGGCACAAAATGGGTCTTTAGAAACAAATTAGATGAGCATGGAAATGTAATTAGAAATAAAGCAAGACTGGTTGCTAAGGGATATAATCAAGAAGAAGGAATTGATTTTGATGAAACCTTTGCACCTGTTGCTAGATTAGAAGCTATTAGACTTCTACTTGCATATGCTTGCTTTATGAAATTCAAATTATTTCAAATGGATGTTAAAAGTAATTTTTAAATGGTTATATCTCTGAAGAAGTATATGTAGAACAACCCCCTGGATTTGAAAATCATACTTTTCCTAATCATGTCTTTAGATTAAATAAAGCTTTATATGGATTAAAACAAGCACTTAGAGCATGGTATGAAAGGCTAAGTAAATTTCTACTAAATAATGGTTTTACAAGAGGTAATGTAGATACAACCCTATTTATTAAAAGAAATCAAAATGATATGCTAATTATACAATTTATGTTGATGACATAATTTTTGGGTCTACTAATGAATCCCTTTGTCAAGACTTTGCTAAGCTTATGCAGGGAGAGTTCGAGATGAGCATGATGGGAGAACTCACCTTCTTCCTCGGACTCCAAATCAAACAATCAAAAGAGGGAATCTCCATCACCCAAAGCAAGTACACCAAGGAACTACTCAAAAGATTTGGAATGGAGAACTGCAAACCAATTGGCACACCAATGAGTCCCTCATGTAAGCTTGACAAGGATGATGAAGGTAAAAGCGTAGACTTAAAATACTATAGAGGTATAATTGGTTCATTACTATATTTAACTGCAAGTAGGCCTGATATCATGTTTAGTGTTTGTTTATGTGCTAGATATCAATCTAATCCTAAGGAATCTCATTTGAATGCTGTTAAAAGAATCCTTAGATACTTAAATGGTACTCAAACTCTAGGGTTATGGTACTCTAAGGACTCACAAATTAATTTATTAGGATATTCAGATGCTGATTTTGCTGGATGTAAATTAGATAGAAAAAGCACAAGTGGAACTTGCCAATTTCTTGGAGTTAACCTAATCTCATGGTTTAGCAAGAAACAAAATTCGGTGGCACTGTCTACGGCTGAGGCCGAATACATTGCAGCCGGTAGTTGTTGTGCTCAAATCTTGTGGATTAAGCAACAACTCGAAGACTTTGGAATCAAACTTAATAAAACACCAATAAGATGTGATAATACAAGTGCCATAAATCTATCTAAAAATCCAATACAACACTCAAGATCCAAACATATTGAAATAAGACATCATTTCATAAGAGAACATGTTCAAAACAAAAATGTAATTCTTGAATATGTTTGCACTGAAAATCAATTAGCTGATATCTTTACAAAGGCCCTTAGTGAGGATAGATTCTGTGAAATTAGGAGAAATCTAGGAATTCTAGATCCATATGCCTAAACTTCTCTTAATTGATATCAAATATTCTTGGAGCCCAATTTCCAACAACTATCCTGGTCCCAAAAGCTCAAATTTATCATTCTAAAAACTTATCATTAAGCAAAATTCCTTCACCCAAAATTTTGAATTTTTCTGGAATTTATTTGCATTTTTTCTGAATTTCTGAACTTCATGAGTCGACCCCCATGAGTCGACTCAATGGCAAACTTGTAAATCCCACCAACTTTCAACGGGTTCATTGTTTTTATAAGGGTTACTGTTTGTGAGACGACTCATCTTCCCATCGTCCTTCTTCCAAAAGCCGTCTTCTCCAACTCTTTTTGCTCCAAATCCAAGGATTAATTTCGAGGCAATTCTCCCTCCTCCTCTCCACCAAAAATCGCCTCCTTGAAAAGGATTTTCTGTGCTTTCTCGCATTGCTTGGCGCGGTTGGAACGTGCCCTAGCACTTTACCGATCTTCCAAAATCCACTTCTTTTCTCCACCAAAATCCTTCTTCACTCTCTTGTGATCCCTCCTCCACTCAATTCAAGTCTCCTTGTCTGCTAGTATAGTGGATATGGCTCCAAAGATGAAACTTCCCCAAAGAAGAAAATCAATCCGTGAGCCTGAAGAAATTGTCAGAAAGAAAAGGCAAGCCGCTCAATCTTCAACTGCTCCCACTCCAGTTTCAGTACCTGCTCAAGGTCCCTCTCAATCCTCCATAAGCCCCAGTGTAAATCCTCTTTCTGATAGAAAAGTAGAAACCGGGAAAAATATAGATTTTCGGTTCTTTGAGAAAGAAGGTTTTACTTTTGCAAGTAAAATTAAAAATCAAGGATGGGAACTCTACTGCTCCCTTAAGGAAGTCACCTATGTTGACCTAGTTAGAGAATTCTACCAGAATCTACATTATGGAAACGGGTCAGTGACTTCAACTGTCAAGGGAATTGATATCTGCTTGGATTCTAGAATATTGGGAGAAATACTTCAGTTGCCTAGTGAAGGATACTCATATATGGAACTCCCAATTAAAGAAGAGGGGATCAGAATTATTTTAGGAGAAACCTATTCAGGAAGTTTAAACAAATTGGAAGCAAAGATTTTGTCCATTGAGATGAGGGTCCTGCATCAGATGGTAACAAAGCTCTTCTTTCCTAGGAGTGGTAGACATGACTTACTTTCCAGCAGAGATGTATGTGTCATGTTTCATGTCATCACTCAGACCCCCCTAAACCTCCCTGCACTTATGATAGAGGCCATGAGAGAAACTTTGAACAGATCCAAGGCACACTTGCCTTATGGTATGGCCCTTACTAGAGTATTTAGGAGGTTTGGAGTTAGCTGTGAGGGGGAGGCACCTACCAAGCTCTCACATGTGGACACTTTCAACCAACACAGCCTGCACCGAATGGGAATTACAAAGACTGATGGTGGTTGGATCAAGGGCTCTGAAGAAAGAGCTGAGGATAGAGCTGAAATAAGAGCTGAGGACAGAACTGAAGGCAGAGTAGAAGAAGAAGGTCCATCTTCTCCTGTACATGACTTCAGGGCAGCTTCACCAGATACCCAGTTCATTCCTGATACTGAGGCTGGCCCTTCAGAGTTTACTAGGATGCCCACACCAGTGTATCAGCCAGAGAGCAGAGCACCTCATTCAGAGTTCAGACTGGCTGACGATCAGATCGAGCATATATCACAGCGTGTGGCTTCTTTGCTGTCTAGTCAGTGGGGTAGTACTTCTTTTGCACCTGGAGCCACCTCTTCTGATCAGACCATTACTCCCCACATCTCCACTGTGTTTCAGATGATTTCAGATCAGTCCATCAGGATACAGCAGCTTGAGGACACAGTCTGGAGACTGACTGGCAGAGTTCTTGACTTGCAGGGGCAAGTCCTTGCATTGGCCCATCCCAAGCCACAGGAGTCAACTATTGAGGTCACAGACCTCACTGCAGAGGCTGGCAGACTCAGAGGAGCACTAGAAGGTGGATATGAATTGCTGAGGAAAGAAATCCGAGGATCGAGTGAGCATGCTACCACTCAGTTCACTGCTCTACTTCAATCTGTTTCCAGAGCACTGAACGTACTTGATTCTATCAGACTCACCCTTTCTGTTCAGTCCTTAGCATCTCAGCGTTCTCAGCCTCCCAGTTCATCTCGTTCTCCTGCTCGTGCCAGAGGCAGACGGGGTAGAGGAGCACTTCTGATCCATCAGCTTCTCATACCATATCTGATGACTCCGATCCATGATTTGTCTTGATCATTACTAGGTCCTAGGAGTTAGTATCTTGTTCTAGGATCTGTACCTTGGGACCATGTATTGACAATTAGCTGGTTGATTTTTATAATATGAACTATGTATTGAAACAATTATGATTTTAATGGAATCATCTTTTACTTATATTTCTACCTTTTTGTAATGATATCGATCATATTTTGGTTATATATTTTCTTCTTGTTGAAATATTGTCTTCTCCTTGTTGTTGTTTGCTGTTGATAATTGCTATATTAAGGGGGAGCAAACATCTGTGAAAAACTCTAAAGGGGAAGAAATTAAAGAATGTTTCAGAAAAAGGAAGAGTTAACCATGTTTGATGATGTCAAAAAGGGGGAGAAATTAAACAAAAACAAAAATTAAAATTAAACAAAAATTGGAGAAATTAAACAAAATTTGGTATCGAAATTTGGTATCAGACAGAAATTAAACAAAAAGCCATCCATAAAAAGCAAAACCATAAATTATGAGCAATTAAAGAAAAATTATGAGCATTTAAAGAAAAAGCAATCAAAACTACAAATTATGGGAAATTAATGAATGAATTGAAAATTTAAAGAACAATATCAAAAATACAATGCTAAACACGATGCTTTACACATGCTCACCTTGATACAACTTTTGAAATTTTATTTACCTTGATACATCTTAAGAAATTTAACTTACTCTGATACTCCCTAAAATTTCCTAAATTTCTTTTAACTTGCTCTGATACATTATAAAATTTGCTCTGATACAGTGTGAAATTTTCTCTGATACATTGTAAAATCTTTTCTGATAACATTGTAAAAATTATTTTTCTTGCTCTGATACATTATAAAATTTGCTCTGATACAGTGTGAAATTTTCTCTGATACATTGTAAAATCTTTTTGATAACATTGTAAAAATTATTTTTCTTGCTCTGATACATTGCAAAATTTATTTCTTTTCTCTTGCTCTGATATATCTTAAACTCAAAATGATCTAATACCCTTTTCAAATCTTTAAGAAAATGGACAAACATTTTTGCATAAATATGCCAAAAGAATCATACTCTTTTCAAGCATATACACCTATAATGCATTCTTTTGAAATTAGTGATTCACATAAATATTTTTGTTCAAATATTTTGTCATCATCAAAAAGGGGGAGATTGTTGCTCCTAGATTGATTTTGATGATTACAAAGCAGATTGAAGGGATACAAATAATTTTAAAATGAAAAAGTCCTTATGCTCTTCAAGGGCAAAATCATAATTTTACTAAAATCCTGATTTGATAGTATCATTTGATAAAACAAATGATTTGAAAACTATTGATGAAAATTTTATTATTTTTGGACTTATATTTTTGAAGTTATGAAGGTTTGAAGTGCATGAGTCGACTCATGAGTCAACTCATGGCACTGTGAGCTGATTGGCACGCAAAATTCTCCTTGGCACGCTAGTTTTCTGGCTTGGCACGACCTGTGAGTCGACTCATGAGTCGACCCACAAGGCATGAGTCGACTCATGAGTCGACCCCTGCTGATTTGAGCCAAGAATTTCCAGAAACGCATTCTCTAGTAAATGCAACAGAAGTCGACTCATGAGTCGACTCCTGATGCATGAGTCGACTCATGAGTCGACCCCTGCGACGGAAAATATCTTCAACGGATAGTTTTTTGCCCATTTTAATTATCTTTTATGCTTCCTAAAATTGCTCTAACGGCTCTTTATCTGTCTAAATTATTTTCTCTTGCTTTTAATGCTATAAAATACTTGAAATGGTGAAAGAAATTGCAGATTAAATAGCAGATCAAATTGGAGAGAAAAAAAAAAAGGAAGATCAATCGGCAGATCAAAAGAGAGATAAATTCATTGAGAGATCCACGAGATAATTTGAGAGAAAAAGAAAAGAGGATCCAAAATCCACACGAGAGATTGTGAAAGAGATTCAAGAGCTTTCAAAGAGAGGATCTTTCAAGCCTATTGTTCAACCTTGATCTAGAGATCTTCCAAAGCTTTAAAGAGATCTTCAATCAACAATCAACCTCTTCTCAAGCATTCATTCAAGCGTTCATCCACCTTGAGAAAATCCAAAAAGGGTTCTTCATTTGAGTAAAGTTTTTTATTGTTATATTCGCTATTTAAGGAGCTGTTATTGTATTAATTTGTGCTCAAAATTTTTCTAACTCTTTGTGAGTTTTTGTTCTTGTTTTTGGAGGATTTCCAAAATAAGGAAAGGTTGATCCGAACCTGAAATCGGAGTGTTTTGGGATTTACTTGTACCCGAGAAACAAGTGATCTAGCTTGGGATAGCTAGTGTCGAAGTTTCCGACATTTTGTATTCGGGTTGAATACAAAGTATAGTGGATTGAAATTCTCAAGTAGGATCTTGGGGAGTGGATGTAGGTGCAAGGTTAGCACCGAACCACTATAAATCCTGGTGTTTGTGGTGTGCTTTATCACTTCACTTTATTTCTTTATTATATTCTTGCATTCCTGCTTTAGGTAATTAATATTGAATTAAAGTCTTTGTTTTGTTCTTCATAAGTAATCAGTTGGGCTTAAAATTTTTAGAAACCCCAATTCACCCCCTCTTGGGTTGCATAGCTGGGCAACATCTTCTCCGTTCTTAACGAAGCCATACATCTTGATCGTCTTATCAAAACATATGTTCCAACTCCGTGATGCCTGCTTAAGTCCATAAATGAACCTCTGTAGTCTGCACACCTTAGACTTATCTGTGGATGTAAATCCTTCAGTGTTGCTCCTAGATTGATTTTGATGATTACAAAGCAGATTGAAGGGATACAAATAATTTTAAATGAAAAAGTCCTTATGCTCTTCAAGGGCAAAATCGTAATTTCATTAAAATCTGATTTGATAGTATCATTTGATAGAACAAATGATTTGTAAACTATTGGTGAAAATTTCATTATATTTAGACTTATATTTTTTGAAGTTATGAAGGTTTGAAGTGCATGAGTCGACTATGAGTCAACTCATGGCACTGTGAGCTGATTGGCATGCAAAAAATTTTCATGGCACGCTGGATTTTTGACTTGGCACGACCTGTGAGTCGACTCATGAGTCGACCCACAAGGCATGGTCGACTCATGAGTCGACCTCTGCTGATTGAGCCGAAAAATCCAGAATCAGACCTTCTGGTCTGTGCAACAGAAGTCGACTCATGAGTCGACTCCTGATGCATGAGTCGACTCATGAGTTGACCCCTGCGACGGAAAATGTCAGCAACGGCTATTTTTTTGCCCATTTTAATAGCCATTTATGCTTCCTAAAATTGCTCTAACGGCTCTTTATCTACCTAAATTGTTTTCTCTTACTTCTAATGCTACAAAATGCTTAAAATGATGAAAGAAATTGCAGATTAAATAGCGAATCAAACGTGAAATCAAAAATGAGAAGAACAGAAGAGAGGATCCGAAATCTGCATGAAAAAGCCTGAGATCAACGAAAAATCCAAAAAGAAAAAGAGAGAGGATCCACAATATACCAGAGAGATTGTGAAAGAGAAAAGCAAGAGCTTTCAAGGAGAGAATTCTTCACGCCTATTGTTTCAACCTTGATCTAGAGATCGTTTCAAAGCTTTCAAGAGATCTTCAATCAACAATCAACCTCTTCTCAAGCATTCAAGCGTTCATCCACTTTAAGAAAATCCAAAAAAGGGGTTCTTCATTTGTGTAAAGCTTTTATTGTTATATTCGCTCATTTAAGGAGCTGTTATTGTATTAATTTGTGCTCTAAATTTTCTTACTCTTTGTGAGTTTTTGTTCTTATTTTTGGAGGATTTCCAAAACAAGGAAAGGTTGATCCGAACCTAAAATCGGAGTATTTTGGGTTTACTTGTACCCGGCCGGGAAACAAGTGATCTAGCTTGGGATAGCTAGTATCGGAGTTTCCGACGTTTTGTATTCGGGTTGAATACAAAGGATAGTGGATAGAAATTCCCAAGTAGGATCTTGGGGAGTGGATGTAGGTGCAAGGTTAGCACCGAACCACTATAAATCCTTGTGTTTGTGGTGTGCTTTATCGTTTTATCTTATTTTTTTATTATATCCTTGCAATACTGTTTTAGGTAATTAATATTGATTTAAAGTCTTTGTTTTGTTCTTCATAAGTAATCTGTTGGGCTTAAAATTTTTAGAAACCCAATTCACCCCCCCCTCTTGGGTTGCATAGCTGGGCAACAAGTGGTATCAGAGCCGGTGCTCTAGCCCTTCTTTGATCTAATAATCAAAGAGCCAAAGATCTATGGCAACCCATGTTGGTACTTCTCTAGCCGAGGGGCAATCAACAAACCGACCTCCACTTTTCAATGGGTCTAATTACACCTATTGGAAAGCTCGGATGAAGATTTTCATACAAGCACTCGACTATGATATGTGGAGTATCATAGTGAATGGTCCTCACACACCCACCAAGATTATAGATGGTGAGGAGTCAACCAAACCCGAGAAAGAATGGGATGAGGTTGACAAGAAATTAGCATAATTAAATGCCAAAGCCATGAATGTTCTTTATTGTGCACTAGATGCTAGTAAATTCAATCGCATTTTCTACTTGTGCATCTGCTAAAGAAATATGGGATAGGTTAGAAGTCACCCATGAGGGAACAAATCAAGTAAAAGAGTCTAAAATAAACATGCTTGTACATAAATATGAATTGTTCAAAATAGAGCATGATGAGTCCATAACTGCTATGTTTACTCGTTTTACTGATATAATCAATGGTTTAAAGAGTCTTGGCAAATCTTATACTAACAGTGAACTTGTAAGGAAGATTCTCAGGTCACTGCCAAGAACTTGGGAAGCCAAGGTGACTGCCATCCAAGAAGCAAAGGACTTAAACACTCTACCTCTAGAAGAGCTTCTTGGATCTTTGATGACTCATGAACTTAGCATGAAGCAACATCAAGAGGATGAAGTCAAAAAGAAAAGAACCATTGCCCTCAAATCCACAACTTCGCCTGATTATGAAACGGATGAATCTGAAGATGAAGAACAGGATGAAGAGATGGCTCTCATCACCCGAAAATTTAAGAAGTTTCTAAGAAAAAGGAAACAGGGGATGAGAAAAAAATTCACAAAAGGGGATCAAAGCAAAGAAAAGGAGAAAGATCAACCCCCTATATGCTACGAGTGCAAGAAGCTAGGACATTTCAGATTCGAATGTCCACATTTGAAGAAAGGTCCAAAGAAGTTCAAAAAGAAGGCAATGATGGCGACCTGGAGTGCGAGTGATGACTCAAGCTCCGACGAGGAAACCTCAACAGAACAAGCCAACCTGTGCCTGATGGCACACGAAAATGAGGTAACTTCTGAATCCACTAGTGAATTTACTTTTGAAGAATTGCATGAAGCATTCTATGATTCAATTGATGAATTAAAGAAACTAGGGAAGAAAAACAAAGAGCTGAAATTGGAAAATCAGTCCTTAGTGAAACAAGCTGAAAATCTTTCAATTGAAAATTCACCTTGATTCAAAAAAATCAAAACTTAAAGGATGAAATGAACAAGCTGAAATCTATAGTAGATAAGTTCACCTTAAGTTCAAACAAACTAAATATGATCCTTGAAAATTAGAAAGCTATATATGATAAGGCTGGACTTGGTTATAAACCCCTGAAGAAACAAAAATTTCTGAAGGATATTTATGTAAATTATTCAAGTAACAAGTCTACAAATATTACTTGTTTTAAATATGGAAGAATAGGACATAAATCATACACATGTCTTATTAACAAATATGCAAACACAAAGAAAATATGGGCTCCAAAAGGAACCATTCTGACTAACCTGAAAGGACCCAAGAAAGCTTGGGTACCTAAGACAGAAACGTGACCTTTGCTTGCAGGTGTGTCTAGCATCCCAAGAAGGAAATAGGAAATGATATCTTGACAGCGGATGCTCGAGACACATGACTGGTGATGAATCACAATTCATCACGCTTGATGCTAAGGATGGAGGGATGGTCATCTTTGGAGATAATGGCAAAGGAAAGATCATCGGGATAGGTAACATTGGTATCACTCCCTCCAAATACATTGAGAATATTTTATTGGTTAAAGGTTTAAAGCATAACTTACTTAGCATTAGTCAATTCTGTGATAAAGGATATAAAGTAAGTTTTGAATCATCTGTTTGCATTATGACGAGTCCTATTAATGATGGCATTAAATTTATAGGACATAGGCATGGCAATGTTTATATGGTAGACTTGAATGATTTAACAAAATTAGACATGCAATGCCTAGTTTCCTTAAATGCTAAAATAAATGAGACTAGTTGGCTGTGGCATCGTAGACTTGCACACATTAGCATGCATTCTCTCTCAAAATTAATTAAAAAGGATTTAGTTCTCGGTTTGCCAAAACTGAATTTTGAAAAGGATAGAATTTGTGATGCATGCCAATTAGGTAAACAAACTAGAGTATCATTTAAATCCAAAAACACTGTTTCAACTTCTAGACCTTTAGAGCTCTTACATATGGATTTGTTTGGACCAACTAGAACCACTAGTCTAGGAGGAAAATGATATGGATTTGTAATAATAGATGATTATTCTCATTTTACTTGAGTTTTCTTTTTAGCTCACAAAAATAAAACTTTTCAAATTTTCACGAAATTTTATCGAAAAGTCACTAATGAAAAAGGGTTTTCAATTCAAAATATTAGAAGTGATCATGGAACTGAATTTGAAAATCAAGATTTTGAAAATTTTTGTGATGAAAATAGAATTGGCCATAACTTCTCTGCTCCTAGGACACCCCAACAGAATGGGGTAGTAGAAAAGAAAAACATAATCTTAGAAGAAATGGCCCGTACCATGCTTTGTGAAAGTAACCTTCCAAGATATTTTTGGGCGGAAGCTATTAACACAGCATGTTACATTTTAAATCATGCTTTAATTAGACAATTTTTAAAGAAAACCCTCTATGAACTTTGGAAAGGAAGAAAACCAAATATTGCATATTTTCATGTTTTTGGTTGCCGATGTTTTGTATTAAATAATGGCAAAGAAAAACTTGGTAAATTTGATGCAAAATCAGATGAAGCAATCTTTCTAGGTTACTCCTCCACTAGTAAAACATTTAGAGTGTTCAACAAAAGAACTTTAGTAGTTGAGGAGTCCATACATGTTGTCTTTGATGAATCTAACGATCTTCCTTCAAGGAAGAATGAGGGTGTTGATGATGCAGATCCACTAATAGAAGGTATGAAGGAGATCACTCTGAAAGACTCAGCAACTCCAGAAGACAAGGATCAAGAAGACAAACAAAATGAGAAAGGTGAAGAAATTCAAGAATAACCTCAAGGTACAAATGACTTACCCAAGGAATGGAGGTATGTTCACAACCACCCTAAGGAGTTAATTATCGGTGATCCTATGCATGGGGTAAAAATACGTTCTTCACTTAGAGATATACTTAATCATTGTGCATTTGTATCTCAACTTGAACCTAAAACTTTTGAAGAAGCTGAAAATGATCATAACTGGATTAATGCTATGCAAGAAGAACTTAATCAATTTGAAAGAAATAATGTTTGGACCTTAGTAACAAGACCTAAAGATTATTCAATAATTGGCACAAAATGGGTCTTTAGAAACAAATTAGATGAGCATGAAAATGTAATTAGAAATAAAGCAAGACTGGTTGCTAAGGGATATAATCAAGAAGAAGGAATTGATTTTGATGAAACCTTTGCACCTGTTGCTAGATTAGAAGCTATTAGACTTCTACTTGCATATGCTTGCTTTATGAAATTCAAATTATTTCAAATGGATGTTAAAAGTATATTTTTAAATGGATATATTTCTGAAGAAGTATATGTAGAACAACCCCCTGGATTTGAAAATCATGCCTTTCCCAATCATGTCTTTAGATTAAATAAAGCTTTATATGGTCTAAAACAAGCACCTAGAGCATGGTATGAAAGGCTAAGCAAATTTCTACTAAATAATGGTTTCTCAAGAGGCAATGTAGATACAACCCTATTTATTAAAAGAAACCAAAATGATATGCTAATTATACAAATTTACGTTGATGACATAATTTTTGGGTCTACTAATGAATCCCTTTGTCAAGACTTTGCTAAGCTTATGCAGGGAGAGTTCGAGATGAGCATGATGGGAGAACTCACCTTCTTCCTCGGACTCCAAATCAAACAATCAAAGAGGGAATCTCCATCACCCAAAGCAAGTACACCAAGGAACTACTCAAAAGATTTGGAATGGAGAACTACAAACCAATTGGCACACCAATGAGTCCCTCATGTAAGCTTGACAAGGATGATGAAGGTAAAAGCGTAGACTTAAAATACTATAGAGGTATGATTGGCTCATTATTATATCTAACTGCAAGTAGGCCTGATATCATGTTTAGTGTTTGCTTATGTGCTAGATATCAATCTAATCCTAAGGAATCTCATTTGAATGCTGTTAAAAGAATCCTTAGATACTTAAATGGTACACAAACTATAGGGTTATGGTACTCTAAGGACTCACAAATTAATTTGTTAGGATATTCAGATGCTGATTTTGCTGGATGTAAATTAGATAGAAAAAGCACAAGTGGAACTTGCCAATTTCTTGGAGTAAACCTAATCTCATGGTTTAGCAAGAAACAAAATTCGGTGGCACTGTCTACGGCTGAGGCCGAATACATTGCAGTCGGAAGTTGTTGTGCTCAAATCTTGTGGATTAAGCAACAACTCGAAGATTTTGGAATCAAACTTAATGAAACACCAATAAAATGTGATAATACAAGTGCCATAAATCTATCTAAAAATCCAATACAACACTCAAGATCCAAACATATTGAAATAAGACATCATTTTATAAGAGAACATGTTCAAAACAAAAATATAATTCTTGAATATGTTTGCACTGAAAATCAATTAGCCGATATCTTTACAAAGGCCCTTAGTGAGGATAGATTCTGTGAAATTAGGAGAAATCTAGGAATTCTAGATCCATTTGCCTAAAAATTTCTCAATTTCCAAAGAATTGATTAGAGCTCAAGTTTCAACATCTATCCTGGTCCCAAAAGCTCAAGTTTATCATTCTAAAAACTTATCATTGAGCAAAATTCCTTCACTCAAAATTTTAAATTTTTCTGGAATTTATTCATATTTTTTCTGATTTTCTGAACTTCATGAGTCGACCCCCATGAGTCGACTCAATGGCAAACTTGTAAATCCCACAAACTTTCAACGGGTTCATTATTTTTATAAGGGTTACTGTTTATGAGACGACTCATCTTCCCATCGTCTTCCTTCCGAAAGCCATCCTTTCCAACTCTTTTTTGCTCCAAATCCAAGGATTTATCTCGAGGCAATTCTCCCTCCTACTCTCCACCAAAAATCGCCTCCTTGGAAAAGAGATTTCTCGTGCTTTCTCGCTTTGCTTGGCGCGGTTGGAACGTGCCCTAGCACTTCACCAAACTTCCAAAATCCACTTCTTTTCTCCACTAAAATTTCTCTTTACTCTCTTGTGATTCCTCCTCCTCTAAATTCAAGTCTTCTTGTCTGCTACTTTATTGGATATGGCTCCAAAGATGAAACTTCCCCAAAGAAGGAAATCAATCCGTGAGCTTGAAGATATTGTCCGAAAGAAAAGGCATGCTCAGTCTTCAACTGCTCTCACTTCAGTTTCAGTACCTACTCAAGGTCCCTCTCAATCCTCCATAAGCCCCAGTGTAAATCCTCTTTCTGATAGAAAAGTAGAAACCGAGAAAAACATAGATTTTCGGTTCTTTGAGAAAGAAGGCTTTACTTTTGCTACCAAGATCAAAAATCAAGGATGGGAACTCTATTGCTCTCTTAAGGAAGTCACCTATGTTGATCTAGTTAGAGAGTTCTACCAGAACCTAAATTATGAAAATGGGTCAGTGACTTCAACTGTCAAGGGGATTGACATATGCTTGGATTCTAGGATATTGGGAGATATACTTCAGTTGCCTAGTGAAGGATACTCATATATGGAACTCCAAATTAAAGAAGAAGGGATCAGAATTATCTTAGGAGAAGCTTTTTCAGGAAATTTAAATAAATTGGAAGCAAAGCTATTATCCATTGAGATGAGGGTCCTGCATCAGATTGTAACAAAACTCTTCTTTCCTAGGAGTGGTAGGCATGATCTACTGTCTGGCAGAGATGTATGTGTCATGTTTCATGTCATCACTCAGACCCCCTTAAACCTCCCTGCACTTATGATAGAGGCCATGAGAGAAACCTTGAACAGATCCAAGGCACACTTGCCTTATGGTATGGCCCTTACTAGAGTATTTAGGAGGTTTGGAGTTAGCTGTGAGGGGGAGACACCTACCAAGCTCTCACATGTGGACACTTTCAACCAACACAGCCTGCACCGAATGGGAATTATAAAGACTGTTGGTGGTTGGATCAAGGGCTCTGAAGAAAGAGCTGAGGAGAGAGCTGAGGAAAGAGCTGAAGACAGAACTAAAGGTAGAGTAGAAGAAGAAGGTCCATCTTCTCCTGTACATGACTTCAGGGCAGCTTCACCAGATACCCAGTTCATTCCTGATACTGAGGCTGGCCCTTCTGAGTTTACTAGGATGCCCACACCAGTGTATCAGTCAGAGAGTAGAGCACCTCATTCAGAGTTCAGACTGGCTGACGATCAGATCGAGCATATTTCACAGTGTGTGGCTTCTTTGCTGTCTAGCCAGTGGAGTAGTACTTCTTTTGCACCTGGAGCTACCTCTTCTGATCAGACCATTACTCCCCACATCTCCACAGTGTTTCAGATGATTTCAGATCAGTCCGTCAGGATACAGTAGCTTGAGGACACAGTCTGGAGACTGACTGGCAGAGTTCTTGACTTGCAGGGGCAAGTCCTTGCATTGGCCCATCCCCTGCCACAGGAGTCTACCATTGAGGTCACAGGCCTCACTGCAGAGGCTGGCAGGCTCAGAGGAGCACTAGAAGGTGGATATGAATTACTGAGGAAAGAAATCCGAGGATCGAGTGAGCATGCTACCACCCAGTTCACTGCTCTACTTTAATCTATTTCCAGAGCACTGAACGTACTTGATTCTATTAGACTCACCCTTTCTGTTCAGTCCCTAGCATCTCAGCGTTCTCAGCCACCCAGTTCATCTCGTTCTCCTGCTCGTGCCAGAGGCAGACGGGGTAGAGGACGCACTTCTGATCTATCATCTCCTCACCCTATATCTGATGACTCCGATCATTGACTTATCTTGATCTTTACTAGGTCCTAGGAGTTAGTATCTTGTTCTAGGATCTATACCTTGGGGCCATGTATTGACAATTAGCTGGTTGATTTTTATAATATGAACTATGTATTGAAACAATTATGATATTAATGGAATCATCTTTTGATATTGATCATATTTTGGTTATATATTTTCTTCTTGTTGAAATATTGTCTTCTCCTTGTTGTTGTTTGCTGTTGATAATTGCTATATTAAGGGGGAGCAAACATCTGTGATATACTCTAAAAGGGGAGAAATTAAAGAATATTTTTGAAAAAGGAAAAGTTAACTATGTTTGATGATATCAAAAAGGGGGAGAAATTAAACAAAAATTGAAATTAGACAAAAAGCAAAACCCTAAATTATGAGAAAAAGGGGTAGAAATTAAACAAAAACAAAAATTATGAGAAAAAGGGGGAGAAATTAAACAAAAACAAAGATAGGAAGATTAAAACAAATATTGGAGAAATTAAACAAAAACAAAGATTGGAAGATTAAAACAAATATTGGAGAAATTAAACAAAAATAAGGATTGAAAGATTAAACAAAACTTTGAGAAATTTGGCATCGAAATTTGGTATCAGACAGAACTTAAACAAAAAGTCATCCATCAAAAGCAAAATCATAAGTACAATGCAAATAAGTATTTTTTATATATGCTCTGATATATTTCAAAATTCAAACTTGCTCTGATACATCTTTTAAAATTTTATTCACCTTGATACATCTTAAGAAATTTGTTTTACTCTGATACACCCTACAATTTCTTTTAACTTGCTCTGATACATGATAAAATTTAATCTGATACAGTGTGAAAGTTTCTCTGATATATTATGACATTTGCTCTGATATAGTGTGAAATTTTCTCTGACATTTGCTCTAATACACTGTGAAATTTTCTCTGATATATTATAAAATTTTCTTTCTCTGATACATTGTAAAATCTTTTCTGATAACATTGTAAAAAAAATTATTTTTCTTGCTCTGATACATTGCAAAATTTATTTCTCTTCTCTTGCTCTGATATATCTTGAACTCAAAATGATCTAATACCCTTTTCAAATCTTTAAGAAAATGGACAAACTATTTTTGCATTTATATTACATGCCAAAAGAATCATACTCTTTTCAAGCATATACACCTATAATGGATTCTTTTGAAATTAATGCAGTAACATAAATATTTTTGTTCAAATGTTTTGTCATCATCAAAAAGGGGGAGATTGTTGCTCCTAGATTAATTTTGATGATTACAAAGCAGATTGAAGGGATACAAATAATTTTAAAATGAAAAAGTCCTTATGCTCTTCAAGGGCAAAATCATAATTTTACTAAAATTCTGATTTGATAGTATCATTTGATAGAACAAATGATTTGTAAACTATTGGTGAAAATTTCATTATATTTGGACTTATATTTTTGAAGTTATGAAGGTTTGAAGTGCATGAGTCGACTCATGAGTCAACTCATAGCACTGTGAGCTGATTGGCACGCAAAAAAATTCCATGGCACGTTGGATTTTTGACTTGGCACGACCTGTGAGTCGACTCATGAGTCGACCCACAAGGCATGAGTCGACTCATGAGTCGACCTCTGCTGATTTGAGCCGAAAAATCCAGAAATCAGACCTTCTGGTCTGTGCAACAGAAGTCGACTCATGAGTCGACTCCTGATGCATGAGTCGACTCATGAGTCGACCCCTACGACGGAAAATGTCAGCAACGGCTATTTTTTGCCCCATTTTAATAGCCATTTATGCTTCCTAAAATTGCTCTAACGGCTCTTTATCTACCTAAATTGTTTTCTCTTGCTTCTAATGCTACAAAATGCTTAAAATGATGAAAGAAATTACAGATTAAATAGCGGATCAAACGTGAAATCAAAAATGAGAAGAACAGAAGAGAGGATCCGAAATCTGCACGAAAAAGCCTGAGATCAACGAAAAATCCAAAAAGAAAAAGAGAGAGGATCCACAATATACCAGAGAGATTGTGAAAGAGAAAAGCAAGAGCTTTCAAGGAGAGAATTCTTCACGCCTATTGTTTCAACCTTGATCTAGAGATCGTTTCAAAGCTTTCAAGAGATCTTCAATCAACAATCAACCTCTTCTCAAGCATTCAAGCATTCATCCACTTTGAGAAAATCCGAAAAATGGGTTCTTCATTTGAGTAAAGCTTTTATTGTTATATTCGCTCATTTAAGGAGCTGTTATTGTATTAATTTGTGCTCTAAATTTTTTTACTCTTTGTGAGTTTTTGTTCTTATTTTTGGAAGATTTCTAAAACAAGGAAAGGTTGATCCGAACCTGAAATTGGAGTGTTTTGAGTTTACTTGTACCCGAGAAACAAGTGATCTAGCTTGGGATAGCTAGTGTCGGAGTTTCCGATATTTTGTATTCGGGTTGAATACAAAGGATAGTGGATAGAAATTTCCAAGTAGGATCTTGGGGAGTGGATGTAGGTGCAAGGTTAGCACCGAACCACTATAAATCCTTGTGTTTGTGGTGTGCTTTATCGCTTTATCTTATTTCTTTATTATATCCTTGCAATACTGCTTTAGGTAATTAATATTGATTTAAAGTCTTTGTTTTGTTCTTCATAAGTAATCTGTTGGGCTTAAAATTTTTAGAAATCCAATTCACCCCCCCCTCTTGGGTTGCATAGCTGGGCAACAATTAGAATCCAATATAACCGATTTAGGTCCAATCGAGCTAACCCGATTTTAGTAATTAGAATTCTTTCTAATTAGTGATCAAATTAAACTCTTTAATTTGATCAAACCTACAAGATAAGATTGACATCTAGCAACATATCATGTCTATCCAAAAATATAAAATTTTGATAGAAATATCAAAAATATCCTTCAATGGTGAGTTACCATACAATTCGATCATGTGATCTTCTTACATCTTGAATATGATTATGGACATGGAATCATCTCAAGTCAAATTTCACATTCATATCTTTTTCAATCTTATAATGATGATTTGATTAATGAAACATTAAAAATTATTTTTAATTTTCAATTCTGCTTTAATCAAAGACTCCCTGAATCATCATATGATTAGAGTAAGTAAGATGCGAACTCCTCTTACCAGGAGTAATCGATTCCATATTGACCTACTCATAATCTTCATACATAATTCACTATATTCAGAATACCCCATTCATGACTAAGTCATGATTGAATATGAACCAAAATATGGATTCATGTATACAAAGTTCAATGGTAATCTCAGATCAAAGGACAATATACACAACTCCTACTATAAGAAAATATCTTTTGATGGGTAAGAAGATTCTATAAGATATTTTTTTAACATAGATCAATTCAGTGAACTCATTCTTAAATGAGCACCCATATTCTTGTATTAGTTTCTCAAATAAGTGGCTTATGAGATCAGCTACTCTCATCATCGAGCATACATAAGATGTGTCAGTCTATCTAGAATATTGATCTCCTACTCAATGCTCCTATGATTAGAAATATTCTAAACTAAGATTTTAAGATTTTAGATCTCATAGGCATCATCTCATCATAACCCTAAAACTATTGCCTTAATTTTATAGGGTTCATCATAAAGATTACAAATGTAAGATGCAGCATATGATGAAAAATAAATATCTTATATTTATTCATAAAGTATCAATTACATGAGTCTGAAAGATTACAAAAAAAAATTCATCAAAATACAAATTTTGATTGACTTGTAGGGCATATTCCTTTCAATCTCTCACTTGTACTAAAGCAAATCACCCTTATATTTTATCCCCATAAAATCAAACTGCTGCTATGGTAGAGCCTTATATTAGGTTTCGATGGCGCAGCAAAAGGATTAGGTGTTTAAAATTTTTATTCAAAACATTCGATGCACCAGAAACCCTAATGACCAGAAATCCTTGACTATAATAATCAAAGTATAATTAATATAAACTAGGATAAGAAGAATACTTGTAGTGTTAATCTCAATTTTTATGAGGCATCTAAGTGTCTACCCTCTAATGGTGATTCACACAAAAATTGAACCAAAGACAGCGCTCCTTCTCCTAGCTTCAAGAGTTCTAGCCCCTAGAATTCGACTAGTCTCATACCGATCAGATTTCTTCAAGAACTTGACTCCACCCTCTTAAAATCTCCTTTGAACTTTTAATTTTTCTTCTTTAGGACCCTCACAACCTTTATTAAGACCAGATAAGGCTTTGTCTTAAATCCCAAAGCCTTGTCCTAAAACTATGATAGGTTGTAAGAAAGAAAGGAGAGCAACCAGAGAGAAATTGGAAACACAATCTGAATGCCTCGGACACCCAGTGACTAGGCCAATTTATAGGCCCCAGAGGGATGTCCAAAGAGAGGGACACACCTCATCCAAGAGGCCTATCTGATCTGATTATCAGAGATAAGAGTTTCTTCAAACAGAAGGACTCTTATCAATGATACGTCAATCAGCACCCTGCTCTGTATATATGACCAGATAAGGGATATTTTTGTATCCCTTATCAAATCAAAAAAATCCTCAAAAACTCATGTGGATAGAGGATTCAATCTTGATTTTATAACACCTAATGAGTGGATAAAAATTTCCACAAATAGATGTGTTCTTGCATCCCTTTCATGTGAAGGCTGATCATCATGCATGAACACATGCGAGGAAGATTCCGGCATCTGTTTGGCCATCTGATAGGTCTGGAAAAATTCCAAACAAATTGTCAAAAATATCTTATCAAATGTAAAATATTATCACAAAAAATTATTTCAATTTGAAAACATTTGATTAAGAGAAGGACCCTCTAAATCATGGAGAGATGCGATGCTTTTGCGCACGTGCGCCGGACATCTTTCTTTTTCCAATTTTTTCTCTACCCAAAAAATTCAAAAAAAATACATCTCATACTTTGATATGTGCATGAGAGGATGAAGGGTGATGTGGTCTACTACACTCATCTTAGTCCCATGCCAAAAAGATTTTCTCTTCTACTCATGCCAAAACTTGCACGCAAATAATTTTTGCGCCAAGAGTTCTTCTCAATTTGGACTTCTCATATTTTGGCATTAACATGGGATTAGATGCCTCATTTTGGGCTTCTTCTAGGTGGCACTATCTAACCTAAATGCCCACCAAATTAAGCTAGCTAATTAGCAAGGGATGAGACCAAATTTATCTCCAAAAGAGCAAGGGTTTCAACACGTGCTAGCATGCTTACTAGAATCCTGATTGAATCCAAAATTCTAATCAATCTTTTTTAAAAAGGTTCTTGGCCAATTTTTATATATGTGTGACCTATTAGATTCTACATCTAGCTGACAGTAGGATTGGATATAAGTTGACTAAATTTGATTAGATTTCAATCTAATCGATTTAGGTCCAATTGAGCTAATCCAATTTTAGCAATTAGAACTCTTTCTAATTGGCAATCGAATTAAACTCTTTAATTTGATTAAAAATCTACAAATCAAGATTGATATCTAGTAATGTATCATGACTATCTAAAAGATATAAAATTTGATAGAAATATCAAATATACCCTTCAGTGGCAAGTTACCGTGCAATTCAATCCTTCGATCATTCCTACATCCTGAATATATTCATGCATATAAAATCATGTCAAACTCAAACACATATTCATATCAATTTTCAATTAACCAATGATGACTCTGATAAAGAAGCATTAGAAACTCTTTCTAATCTCCTTCCTGCTTTTGGCTAAAAAATTTTTTTCGAGTCATCTAGGATTGAGAATACATAGGATGTGATCTCCTCTTACTATGAGTGATCGATTCCATGTTGACCTACTCACAACCTTTATACACACTCCACTATATCTAGAACACTCCATACATATCTTAATGTCATGTCTAGGTATGAACCAAAATATGGGTTCATGTGCACAAGATTTCAGGGTGATCTCAGGTCTAAGGTTCACTTACACAACTCCCACTTAGAGAATCATCTTTGATATGGAAGTAAGGCTTCCATAAGATTTTTTTTTTTATCGAGTCAATTTAGTAGACTCATTTCTCAAATGAACATCTACATCCTTGTATTAGTATCCCACACAAGTGGTTAGTGAGATCTGCCACCCTCTCCATCGAGCATACATTGGATGTGGCAGTCTATCCAAAACATTGATCTCTGATTCAATGTTCCTACGATCAGAAATATTTAAGATTAAAATTTTAAAATTTTATATCTCACCAGCATGATCGATTCATATCTCTTAAAATCATTATCCTAATTTTTGGGATTCATCATAATCTTAGTCATAATAAGGTGCAGCTAAAATGATGAATCAATACCTCATAAATGTCATTACATGAGTTGGAAAAATACAAAGAAAAGTTCCATCACAACACACTTGCAATTGACTTATAGGGCACTCTTCTTTCAATCTCCTACTTGCACTAAAGCCAATCTCCTTTGTATCCCATGCAATCAAGATGGCGATCAAATAGCTGCAGTGCTATGACCTTAGTGAATGGATCTGCTATATTATTCTTTGTATCTACTCGTTCAAGGATAATATCTAGTCTCTAATGAGATAGAAGCATCTGAAGATGTACTTGAATTTTTAATGAGACCTATGTTCCTTAGCTTGAATAACAGCCCCAGCGTTATCACAATAGAGTGGCACTGATCTTTCAATCTCAGGAATGACTCCTAAATTCATGATGAATTTCTTCATCCAGACAACTTCCTTAATTGCTTCACTAGCAGCGATGTACTCTACCTCAGTAATTGAGTTAGCTACTGTCTGCTGCTTGAAACTCTTCCAACTTACTATCTCATCATTTAGGGTAAACACGTATCTTGATTTTGACTTGCTATCATTCGGATCAGATTGAAAACTAAAATCTGTATATCACTTTAGTTTCAACTCTAACCCTCCTCTATATATGAGAAAAAATATCTTTAGTCCTTCTTAGGTACTTTAGAATATTTTTCACAGCTTTTCAATGATCCTCCCTTGGATTAGTCTAAGATCTACTAGCTATACCTAAAGCATAAGCTACATCAGGCCTGGTACATAGCATGGCATACATAATTGATCTCATAGTCGAAGCATAAGGGATTTCATTCATCCTCTTCCTCTCTTCTGGTGTCTTAGGATATATTTTCTTAGAGAGACGTATACTATGATTTGTAGGCAGGTAACCTCTTTTACTTACCTTCATATTAAACTTTTTTAATATGAGATCTATGTACCATGACTGGGATAAGCCTAATATCCTTTTAGATCTATCTCTATAGATCTTTATACCCAGTATATAGGATGCTTCACCCAAGTCTTTCATAGAAAATTTATTTGATAGTCAAGTCTTGATCGATTGCATCATTGGGATATCATTCTCAATGAGTAGTATGTCATCAACATACAAAACTAAGAAGACAACAGCACTCCCACTTATCTTCTTATACACATATGGTTCATCTTTATTTTTGATAAAGCCAAACTCTTTGACTGTGATATCAAATCGGATATTCTAACTCCTCAAAGCTTGTTTCAATCCATAGATAGATCTCATTAGCTTGCATACTTGATTTGTCCTCTCACTTGAGACAAATCTCTTTGGCTAAGTCATATAGACCTCTTCCTCTATATTACTATTGAGGAAAATGATCTTGACATCTATCTGTTAGATCTCATAGTCGTAGTATACCACTATAACAAGCAAAATCTAGATGGACTTAAGCATAGCCACTGGTGAGAAGATTTTATCATAGTCAATTCCTTGTCTTTGTCTGAAACCTTTCACCACCAATGTAGCTTTGTAGGTTTCTTTTTCGCCATCTACTTTGATCTTCTTCTTAAAGACCCACTTGCATTCTATTAGGATCACACCCTCAGGTGCATCAACCAAGATCCGTACTTGATTGGTATTCATCGAGTCCATCTCAGATTTCATGGCTTCCAGCCATCTGTCTGAGTCTCTACTCATGATAGCTTTCAAATAGGTTAGTGGATCATCATCCTGAATGATGTTGATGAAATTATCATTCTTAATGACAAAACCAAATCTCAGAGGTACTTAATGTACTCTATCTAACTTTCAAAAAAGAGGTGTGTATTGTGGATGTACCTCATCTTTGGATACTTCTGATTGAGGATCTTCTTATGGTTCAACCATAGATATTTCTGGATTGGTTTGTAGATCTTGAACTTCCATAAATTCAATATTCTTCCCACTGCCTCCTTCTTGGATGAGTTTATTTTTCAAGAAAATGCCGTGCCTACTAACAAACACCTTTTGTTCAGTAGGATGGTAGAAGTAGTATTCATTAGTTTCTTTAGGATACTCTACAAACCTACACTTGTCTGATTTAGAACTAAGCTTATGTCCAAATTTTTTTTTTTTTTTGACATAAGTAGGATAGCCCCAAATCTTAAGATGTTTAAGATTAGACTTCTTTTCTTTCCATATCTCATATGGTGTGCTTGCAACAGACTTTGAAGGCATTCTGTTTAAAATATATGTGGCAGTCTCTTGAGCATATCTCTAGAAAGATATTGGGAGATCAGTGAAGCACATCATAGACCGCACCATATCCATCAAAGTGCGATTCTTTCTTTTTGCTATACCATTTAATCGAGATGTATAAGGAGGGATCCATTCAGAGAGAATACCTTTACTTTTAAGATGATCAAGAAATTTACTGGATAAGTATTCTTCTCTTCGATCAGATCAAAGAACCATGATACCTTTTTCAATTTGTTTCTCAATCATACTTTGATACTCTTTGAACTTATCAAAGGCTTCAAATTTATGTTTCATAAGATACACATATCCAAATCTTGATAAATCATCTATAAAGGTAATAAAATAGAGGTATCCTCCTCTGACCTGAGTTGTCATCGATCCATATACATCTGTATATACTAGGGCTAACAACTCATTTGCCCTCTCTCCATGTCCAGAAAATAGAGTCTTGATCATTTTACCCATGAGACAAGATTCATAAGTTCTCAATGATTTATAATTATATAGATCAAAAAATTCTTCTTTGTATAACTTGTTAATCTTTGACTCACAAATATAACCAAGGCGACAATACCAGAGATATGTAATATTCACATCTTCTCTCTTTCTTTTCATATTTCTTTCAATATGAAAAATATTTTCATTGAGTGTAAGAATTAAAAGATTATTATCAATATAACCATGGCCATAAAATTTATTAGAAAAGGAAAGAGTATCCATTTCTATTAGCCTTATTTCATAACTTTGTTTTAACAATAAAGGTATAGAAATAATATTTCTAATGACCTTTGACATGTAATAACAGTCTTTCAATTTTAAAATTTTGTCTGAAGGTAAATCAAGCATACAGATTCCCACAGCCTCTGCGCTAATGGACTTTCCACTTACATCGTGGAGCTCGAGGTCATCTCTTTTCAGACCTTTGATATTCTGTAGTCGCTGTAATAAATTATAAATATGCGATCCACAGATAGTATCTAATACCCAAATATCAGAGTCTGAATCACTCAATAAAAAGTAGGTCTGTATCATATACATATCTTTTGGTGCTACACTTGTATCCTGCTTCAATCTTGCAAGATAATTCTTGCAATTATACTCCCAATGTCCAAATTTGCCATGAAATGAATAGATGATATCCATATAGACATCATTGCTTTCTCATTATTACTGACCATCCTAAGGTCAGAAAAATCCAGAACATCGGAGTTTTTCTTCGATATAAATCTAATTTGCAAGTTTCTCAACCAATCCACATAGTTGGATCGGTCAACATATTATCTATGGTATCATGCAGTAAAAATAAAGAAGCCATAATATATACTTAAATCTACATAAAGAATAATAGTATAAGCAGACCACTCATGTTTGACATACATAACTAGATGAAAAATTTTAAAACTAGTTATATCTCTCACTATTTTATCAGATACCATAGCCCTCTCCTATGATAAATAAGAATCGCTAATCTGATTTCTTTATGGAGTTGAGATCCTGATCCTTCAATAAAGCTTTGTGGATATCACAACAAATCTCAATGAGTTCAAAGATAGAAAATGAAGTAAATTTTAGTACAGGGGTAAAACGATAATTTTAAAACTTTTTTAAAATTACTATTTTACAATAAAAATTATTAATTAATCTAATTAATTAACATATGTTTACCCTACACTAGGATCTAAATATGATATATAGCATGCATGTATTTAAATTTAAAATTCAAACTTCTACAGTAAACAATTTACTGTTATGTGTTCAGAACACATTATCTTTGTGTGGGTAGTCGATCGCCGCAATCTGATCACCGTCGGGAGGATCTGATCATCGTAATGCAGCCACACAGTGTGTCTGGTCTCTGTAGATCATCCACATGAAGCTTTCGATCTGATCGGCTCCTCACGAATGCTAGTTCATGACTAAACTTTTTTGATGGTCGATGTTGATCGAACTCCTTCGATCGATGTCTGCTGACTTCTCGAATGCTCTGGATCATCAGCAAAGATGGTAGAGAGGTTGATGATGCTCTTTCTGAAGTTTGGTTTGCTCACGACACTCGTAGCTCACGTTCTCACTTCCCGAACCCTAAGCCAAAACCTTAAGGTACACTCTGAAGAAACTAGCACCCACTTGTTTCTTTCTTTTCTCTCCTTTTCTTTTCTTTTCTTATGCAAGAAACCTCTCTCATGCCACCCTTTTTTCTCAGATATCCCGTGTGCATGCCCTCTCTTATCTCCTTTTTAAAATAATGCAAGATCGCATCTTTGCAGCATTTTTACCGCGTGAGAGGATAAAGATAAGTGGTTGCTCATTTGAATTCAAATCGAATTTGAATTCAAATGCCAACCAACTCATTCCTATCCACTCTATGTGTAAGAAGATAGGGGCATGAGCTCTCTTGTGCGTGGAGAGTTTACACGAGAAACTCTTTCTCGTGTAAAGAAAATGATGCACAAAAGGATAAGGACATGGCGCATGGGATTAGTTATCCATTTAAATTCAAACACCCTTTGAATTTGAATGGCAAACAAATCATGTTTATCCAAATAACTGGCGCACAAGTGTGGGCGTGGGAAGCCCTTTGCATGGGAGAAAATTCATGAGAAGTTGTTTCTTGTGAATTCAAATGGGTGCAGAAGAAGTGAAGTGGCGCAGGGAGTTGAGGTCAAGGTGGTTTCTAATTTTAAATCAACCTAATTGAACCAACTTAATTAAAATAAGTTAGATCCAATTAGATTAATTTAAACCCAACATAATTAGGCTTAATTAATCTTAATAAAATCTTAATTAAATCAAGAATTGACTAAGCCCAACCCCTGATCAAATCAGCGACCAAACTACTTCGACGATAAGGTCAACACTTGACCTAATCGGGTCAAATCCAACTGAATCCAATTCAATTGGACTTGATCCAAAAATAATTACTCAATTAAATTGAGTTAATTAGTAATCAAATTACTAATTAAATCTCTCATAAATATTGAGTCAAAATTCGATGGGCAATCGGGTATCAAAGTCCATCGATATGAAATCTTGATCGAAGAGTCCCAAACTAGTGGGACTTTTGACCCCGGTACCCAAAATGTGTGGAACTCATGATCAGAGAATCTTGATTCTTGATCATAGAGTTTCAGATATGTAAGACTCATAGTCTATGAGTATTAGGACTCTTCATCAGCCATCAAATCAGATAGGAACCTCTAATGTGTGTGACCCCGCAGGTTCGAACCTAAGTCGGTAGCACAAGAACCAATTCCTGTACTAATCGAAGTGACCATCTAGCAATAGTACCCGACATTCGGATAGGTCGAATAGTCACAATCGCAACATTCAGAACCTACGTGAATATGGTTACTGTATAATTCATCCCTTTTGACCCCTGTGTATAGGATGACTCAAGATTAAACTGTCAACCCTGATTAGATCATCCAAATCGTGCTCAATTCAAACAGTCTTGTGACTCCTCACTAGGACTACCCTGGCCAAGATTTTGCTAAATTGAAACATGACTGTACACAGCTCCTGAACTGGAGTGGTCAATCCCATCTTGACACACACACCGACAAGTCAAGTACTTGACTACACCCAGCATCCTTCCGCCACTGAATTAGAAATTCAGATAGTCCGGTGCCTAAGTGCAGTGAGTTGCTTGCAAGTCACCATGGCGGTCTCAGGTCAGAGGTATAGTTATATCCATATCCCATCGGAGCAAATCTTGACAGCAGAAATAGCTCCAGAGTCGGTCATGTTTAGTGCAGATGTACCCTTATATCTCACCTGTATGCCATACCAGTGCTTCCACACTCCTTGGTTAAGAGGACAACCAACCCATATGGCACACAACGACCTATACTTGATAAACATTATTGTCCTTGGTAACAACGTATCATTTGGTCACAAACAGATTTAAGGACTAAATGATAAATCCTCCTTTGTCGAGTCTAAATAGTCCTAAGGACTTCACCACAACACAAGAGTTCATTAGAAGATGAAACAATTTGTGATGAAAAATACCAAAATAACTTTTATTTATTTATAATTCATATACTAATACAAGAATGAGCACAACCATCAACAGGCTGATGATTGACTTTGGGATACTATTCTCAATAATCTTCCACTTGGCCTAAAGCCAATCGGTGCAGTATCTAATACCCATCTTCGACTTGAAGTTGTCAAACTCCTTCACCGCAATGGCTTTAGTGAATGGGTCAGCCAGGTTCTCCTTCCCATCGATCTTCTGAAGATCGACATCACCTCGATCCATGATTTTTCGGATGAGATGGTAGCGGCACAAAATATGCTTCGTCTGCTGGTGTGCCTTTGGTTCCTTTGCCTGAGTAATGGCTCCAGAGCTGTCACAGTAGAGCAGAACTGGACCAACAAGGGAGGGTGCTACTCTAAGCTCGGTGATGAATTTTCTCAGCCACACCACTTCTTTGACAGCATCTGATGCAGCGACATACTCTGCCTCGCAAACTGAATCAGCCATTGTGTGCTGCTTGAAACTCTTCTAGTAGACAGCCCCACCATTAAGGGTAAAAATAAATCCCGACACACTCTTGCTGTCATCGTGATCAGACTGAAAACTAGAGTCTGTAAACCCTATAAGTCTCAAGTCCGATTCACCATAAACAAGCCACTGGTTCTTAGTATTTCTTAAATACTTCAGGATGGTTTTAACAACCTTCCAGTGATTCTCCCCTAGATCAGATTGGTATGTACTCACTACCCCTAGTGAGTATGCCACATCTGGTCGTGTACATGTCATGGCGTACATGATAGATCCCACTACCGAAGCATATAGAATTCTACCCATACGCTCTCTCTCTTAAGGTGTTGTTGGACAATCCCTCTTCGAGAGAGAAATTCCATGGCCTATCGGTAGATAGCCTTTCTTGGAATTCTCCATGCTGAACCTCTTCAGCATAGTATCAATGTACGTGGACTGAGATAAGCCAAGCAATCTTTTAGATCTATCCCTATAGATCCTCATCCCTAGGATGTAGGAAGCTTCTCCCAGATCCTTCATGGAGAACTATGATGACAGTCAAATCTTTATTCCTTATAATGCAGGGATATCATTTTCGATTAAGAGAATGTCATCCACATACAATACAAGAAATACCACTACTAGACCATTAGCTCACTTATAAATGCAAGGCTCTTCTCTGTTCTTAACGAAGCCATACATCTTGATCGTCCTATCAAAATGTATGTTCCAACTCAGGGATGCCTACTTAAGTCCATAAATGGACCTCTGTAGCCTGCACACCTTAGACTTATCTGTGGATGTGAATTCTTTAGGTTGTATCATATACACCTCTTCATCCAGCTCTCCATTTAGGAAAGTTGTCTTCACATCCATCTGCCAGATTTCATAGTCCAGATGGGCAGCTATCACAAGCATAATCCGAATGGATTTGAGCATTGCCACAGGAGAAAACATCTCGTCATAGTTTATACCATAACATTGACGATATCCCTTAGCAACCAGACAGGCTTTATAGGTCTCCACCTTTCTGTCTGCACCTCTCTTCCTCTTGAAGACCCACTTACACCCTATGGGTTTTACTCCTTCGGGTGAGTCAACCAATGTCCGCACATCGTTGACCTTCATGGACTCCATTTCGGATTTCATGACCTCTAGCCATTTCTCAGAGTCAGGTCTCTGCATTGCATCCATGTAGGTGATCGGATCCTCATCATTTTCATCAAGTTCGACAGGATCGCCATCCTGGACCAAGAAACCATAGTATCTGTCCGGTTGATGTGGTACTCTACCAGATCGCCTTAGGATGCAGGAACAATGGGCTCCGGATCTGATCTAACCAAATCCGATTCAGGTTCAGCTACTTGTGTCGGTTTTTCCACTTGCTAAACTTTCTCAAGTTCGACCTTAGAGGAAACAGTCCCTTCACCAAGGAACTCTTTTTCTAAAAAGATTGCCTTAAGGCTGACAAATACCTTTTGCTCATCAGTAAGGTAGAAATAATACCCTTTGGTCTCTTTTGGGTATCCTATGAAATTACACTTGTCAGACCTAGGTCCAAGCTTGTTCGTAATTAAACGTTTAACATAAGCCGGATACCCCCAAACCCTAAGGTGCAAGAGTACTGGCTTACGTCCTATCCATATCTCATATGGCATTTTGATTATAGACTTACTCAGAACCCTATTTAGAAGGTAACAAGCTGATTCGAGTGCATATCCCCAGAGAGAGATAGACAGACTAGCAAACCAAATCATGGATCGAACAATGTCCAACAAGGTCTGATTCCTCCTTTCAGATACACCATTATGCTGTGGTGTTCTAGGAGGAGTCCACTGAGAGAGAATCTCATTCTCCCCAAGATATTTCAGAAACTCATTGGAAAGGTATTCACCTCCTCGATCAGATCGAAGAGTTTTAATACACTTTCCAGTTTATTTTTCTACCTCATTTCAGAATAGTTTGAATATTTCAAATGACTCTGACTTATGCTTCATTAAGTAGACATACCCATACCTCGATAGGTCATCTGTGAAGGTTATGAAGTAGAAATATCCATCTCTTGCACTTGAGCTTATGGGTCCACATACATCAGAATGTACCAGACCCAAGAGTTCACTGGCTCACTCATCTTTTTCAGTAAAAGGTGACTTGGTCATCTTTTCAAAAAGACAGGACTCATAGGTTGGAAGTGATTCACAATCACGTACTTCAAGAATTTCTTTTTGAGCCAACCTGTTTATCCTGTTCTTATTGATATGACCTAGCCTACAGTGCCAAAGTTAGACTTCTAACACATTATCTATTCTAAGGTATTTACCGGAGGTTTGAACCACATTAACAGGCTGTGATAGTAAGTAAATTCTATTATTTAGTTGTCCAACAAATATTGTAACACCATTCAAAATGATATTGTAAAAGTTTCTTTTTATTAAAAATTCATAACCGTACATGGCCAAAAGGCCTACAGAAATAATATTTAATAAAAAGCTTGGACAATAGTGACATTCACTCAGAATTACATTACGAGAATTGATTACAAGGTTCATGATTCCTAAAGCTAGAACTGGAACTTTGCTTCCATCTCCAACGTTCAGGAACCTCTCGCTTTCATCAAATCTCCTACTGACCTGCAGACCCTGCATCGAATTACAAATATGATAAGGGCTTTCGGTATCCAATACCCAGGCAGTAGTATCACAAATCAAAAAGTTGCAAGGTATTATCATATAATTACCTTGTTTCTTCTTCGGCCTGTTCAGGTCCAGGGAGGCAATGTATAGAGGATAGTTCCTCTTCCAGTGCCCCTGTTTCTTGCAAAAGAAGCACTCCACCTGGCTCTGGTCAAGCTTGTGCTTCTTGGTCTGACCCTGTGCAGACATCCCAGCATGCGACTGCACCTTCTTATTCTTCTTCTTCTTGTTCTTCTTCCCTTTCTTAAAGGGTCGACGACCAGAAGATGACCCTCCCACAACATTCACCGACTCCTTATGGAGTTGGTGGTCCTTCTCAAAGTTCTGTGGCAACCCCAACAAGCCGTGGTAGTTCACTGCAGGCTTTGTCATTCGAAAATGAGTAAGAAAGGGGAGGAAGAACTTGGGCAAAGAATTAAGGATCGCATCCTTACCGAGCTGCTCATGCAAGGGAAAGCCCAGTTTACTTAGGCGCTCAATCATTTCGATCATGTACAGTACATGATCAGTGACTGAAGCCCCATCCCTCATCCGAGCATTGAAAATGGCACAACTAGTTTTGTGCCTTTCAACGTTGTCAGGCATGCCAAAGGAGTCGTTCAACATTTGAAGCATCTCCTGCGGCTGGACGTTCTCAAACCTGCGACTGAACTCATCATTCATTGCCGCCAACATTATGCACCGAACAGTGGTGCGGTCATTGAGCCACTTCTGGTAAGTGTCTCAGACCGTCCCTCTAGCGTTCGGGGTTGGCTCCTCAGGTGCTGGATCCGTTACTACATAAAGGATCCGCTCATGCTCAAGGATGATTTTCAATTTTTGATACCAGCTATCGAAATTAGGTCCCATGAGCTTGTCATTATCTAATAATGACTGAAGCGACATGGTAGTGGCCATAGCTGCATAAAGAAAAACTAGACCTCTATTAGTATATAAATTATTAATACTAAAGACTTGGACTTTAGTCTAAAGTTTCTCCCAGTATTTTTATGAACTGGTAGCCTCAACCTCCAATTCGAGGAATTACTTTAATTCCTGAGTGGGTACTAGAATCTACACAGACTACACATGAGCCCAACTTTGGTTGGTCAACCCATGTGCATCTATGGGTAGGTTCATAACCAGTTGTTTCTCTAAACAACTTCTAGTAATAAATTTTACCCCAGAACCTAATCAATAGGCTTTGGCCTCCACTGAAAAGATCTGGTTAGCTCCAACCATTAACATGACTTGATTTGGTGAATCGGATCAATAAATGATCAGGCCTGACTTTGGCCGGCCAACCTAACCACCATCAGAAACACTCAACCAAATTATCATACTATGATTGATAATTCCATTAGTCAATAAGCACCAGGCCTTTGGGCCTCCAGTGATTATTAAACTAATGGACTCATTATCACTCACTTAATGGGAGGCTATGACTTAGTTATCACTATAACTTAATCATTTTAGGGACCTAATAATTTTTGAGGATTTTATTAAAGGATAGAAGAGAAGAAATCAACCAGCCAATTTCAATCCTCCCACTGACTTCACCAAGTCAGATTAAAAAGGATTTAATTAAAGACGACATTAGGAGCACCTAAATCAGTCACACTGATTTACCTAATGACATGGGTGATCCTTAATCATCAAGTGATCTAATCAAAACTTAACTCACCAGGTTGGCCAAGTAAGTGAGATCAGTGGTGGGGATATGCCATTAACTCGTCAGAGATCGAATCAATGCAAGTAGCTCCCACTTAAGAACCACTGGTCAAACTGCCGAACTTACCTTAGACACCAACAGGTTCATTAGTTTTAATTTGATCAACTTAGTAAATAGGGTTCCACCATGTAGCCATGAATTAAGTCCATCTTGGTCTAGTTAAAGACATGGACCCATTCAACTACAACTATTGGAGTTGAGTCTAGAGTATCTTTGACCTAATCTAATTCAACTTTTGATTAGATTTGACCAATTACTCTAATTTAGTCCATTTCTTTAAGCTAACCTTAGGTCTAACCCAATTATGGACCTAATCCATCTAACCCATGACCCACAAGTTTATGCAATTATCTTAGGTCTTAATTCACAATTCTAGACCAACTTGATAATACTTAATTCTTTTAATTAAGTATTTGGGCTGATAGGTCAGGGTTTGGCATTTCAAAAATAATTTTTAAATTTGAAAGATTTTATTTTTTGTTCACCAAATATGTTGACTCATTTCACAAACAGATTAGCATATTTTATAAACAGCAATCCTATTGCTAATTACATAACAGAAAATAACTCAATCAAAATAAATCATGAATATTCCTTTAGATTTAATCTAACACATTCATGATAAATTTTATAATTGAACCTTTACAATTAAATCCTTTCACTGCTTCATCTGCATGGGATATAATTACATACAATTAAATCCTTTCACTGCTTCATCTGCATAGGATATAATTACAGCGGTACCCCTACCGCCATAGGAGAACCCCATCGAATGGGAGGAGAGGGCCTTTAAACCCTACTTTTCTCCTATGACCGGACGACCATGGCAACCAACCCAATTAGACTACTTGCTCTTGGATCAAGTATATCTAAATATACCAATTTTAAAATTTAAATTTTAAATTTCAAATTTTGAATTTCAAATTTCAAATAAATTTCAAATTTTAAATTTTTAAATTTCAAATTTTGAATTTTAAATTTCGAATTTCAAATTTAAAATTTTAACCAAATTTTAAATTTTAAATTTCAAATTTTGAATTTCAAATTTTTGAATTTTGAATTTCAAATTTCAAGTTTCAAAATTTAAATTTTAAATTTTAAATTTCAAATTTCTAAATTTTAAATTTTGAATAAATTTTAAAATTCAAAATTCAAATTTTGAATTTCAAATTTTAAATTTAAACTTTTAGATTACAACTTAATCTACGCATGCAAATATATATATCATATTTTAGAACCTGCTCTGATACCATTTGAAGTGAATTTTAGTGCAGGGGTAAAACGGTAATTTTAAATTTTTTTCAAAATCATTATTTGACAGTAAAAATTATTAATTAATCTAATTAATTAACATATATTTATCTTATACTAGGATCTAAATATGATATATAGCATGCGTGCATTTAAATTTGAAATTCAAACTTCTATGTAAACAATTTACTGTTATGTGTTCAGAACACATTACCTTTGTGCGGGTAGTCGATCACTACAATTTAATCATTGTCGAAAGGATCTGATCATCACAATATAGCTACATAGTGTGTCTGACCTCTGCAGATCATCCATACGAAGCTTTTGATCTGATCGGCTCCTCACGAATGCTAGTTCGTGACTGCACCTTTTTGATGCCCGATGTTGATCGAACTCCTTTGATCGATGTCTGTCGATATTTTGAATACTTTGAATCATTAACAAAGATGGTAGATAGGTTGATGATGCTCTCCCTAAAGTTTGGTGGGCTCACGACACTCGTAGCTCACATTCTCACTTCTTGAACCCTAAGCCAAAACCCTAGGGTACACTCCGAAGAAACTAGCGCCCACTTATTTCTTTCTATTCTCTCCTTTTCTTTTCTTTTCTCACACAAGAAACCTCTCTCATGCCACCCTTTTTTCTCAGATATCCCGTGCACACGCCCTCTCTTATCTCCTTTTTAAAACGATGCAAGACCACATCTTTGCTGCATTTTTACCACGTGAGAGGATAAAGATAAGTGGTTGCTCATTTGAATTCAAATCGAATTTGAATTCAAATGCCAACCAACTCATTCCTATCCACTCTACACATGAGAAGAGAGGGGCATGAGCTCTCTTGTGCATGGAGAGTTTACACAAGAAACTCTTTCTCGTGTAAAGAAAATGGCGCACAAAAGGATAAGGACATGGCGCATGGGATTAGTTATCCATTTAAATTCAAACACCCTTTGAATTTGAATGGCTAACAAATCATGTTTATCCAAATAATTGGTGCACAAGTGTGGGCGTGGGAAGACCTTTGCGTGGGAGAAAATTTATGAGAAGTTATTTCTCATGAATTCAAATGGGCACAGAAGAAGTGAGGTGGTGCAGGGAGTTGAGGTTAAGGTGGTTTCTAATTTTAAATCAACCTAATTGAACCAACTTAATTAAAATAAGTTAGATCCAATTAGACTAATTTAAATCTAACATAATTAGGCTTAATTAGACTTAATAAAATCTTAATCAAATCAAAAATTGACTAAGCCCAACCCCTGATCAAATCAGGGACCAAACCACTTCGACGATTAGGTCAACACTTGACCTAATCGGGTCAAATCCAACTAAATCCAATTCAATTAGACTTGATCTAAAAATAATTACTCAATCAAATTGAGTTAATTAGTGATCAAATTATTAATTAAACCTCTCATAAATATTGAGTCCAAATCCGATGGGCAATCGGGTATCAAAGTCCATCGATATGAAACCTTGATCGAAGAGTCCCAAACCAGTGGGACTCTTGACCCCAGTACCCAAAATGTGTGGAACTCATGATCAAAGAATCTTGATTCTCGATCACAGAGTCTCAGACATATAGGACTCATAGTCCACGACCGTTAGGACTCTTCATCAGTCATCAGATCAGATAGGAACCTCTAATGTGTGTGACCCCGCAGGTTCGAACCTAAGCCGGTAGCACAGGAACCAATTCTTGTACTAATCGAATTGACCATCTAGCAATGGTACCCGATGTTCGGATAGATTGAATAGTCACAATCGCAACATTCAGAACCTACGTGAATATGGTTATTGTATAATTCATCCCTTTTGACCCCTGTATATAGGACAACTCAGGGTTAAACTGTCAACCCTGATTAGATCATCCGAATCGTGCTCAATTCAAACAGTCCTGTGACTCCTCACTAGGACTATCCTGATCAAGATTTTGCTAAATTGAAATATGACTGTACACAGCTCCTGAATTGGAGTGGTCAATCCCATCTTGACACACGCACCGACAAGTCAAGTACTTGACTACACCCAGCATCCTTCCATCACTGAATTAGAAATTCAGGTAGTCCAGTATCTAAGTGCAGTGAGTTGCTTGTAAGTCACCATGACGGTCTCAGATCGGAGGGACAGTTATACCCATATCCCATTGGAGCAAATCTTGACAGCAGAAATAGCTCCGGAGTCAATCACGTTCAGTGCAGATGTACCTTTATATCTCACTTGTATGCCATACCAGTGTCTTCACACTCTTTGGTTAAGAGGACAACCAACCCATATGGCACACAACGATCTATACTTGATAAATATTATTATCTTTGGTAACAACGTATCATTTGGTCGTGAACAGGTATAAGGACTAAACGACAAATCCTCCTTTGTCGAGTCTAAATAGTCCTAAGAACTTCACCACAACACAGGAGTTCATTAGAAGATGAAACAATTTATGATGAAAAATATCAAAATAACTTTTATTTATTTATAATTCATATACTAATACAAGAATGAGCATAATTGTCAACAGGCTGACGATTGACTTTGGGACACTATTCCCAATAGAAAAACCTATCCAATTGCATCTCATGCAACTCTCAACATAATCTGCCTCTAAAAATACTCATAGCTTTGTGGATATCACAACAAACTATAGTATTTTTAGTTAAGTCAGACCTTTCATTTTCATATAGTCATATCTAAAAAATACTGTCATTGTGGATATCATAATAAAACAACATATCCAAATATATCGTAAAGCATATAATATGCACCAAGATAAATCCACATCAATCCTCATAACAAGCCTTGTGGATATCACAACAAACCTACTATGATTTTTGATAGAGTATTGACTAGGCATGAAGAAAGGCATATATAGTGTTCAAAACACTGAGCTACCTTCATTCAAGATTCGAACTAATCCAAATAACCAAAAAAATATTAAGATTGATGGGGGTCCCCCTGTTGCTTTTCTTAGATATCAATAAAATAGGCCAGACCAGCAACGGAACCGATTAAATAACCACTGCACTTAAAACACTCCTTAGACACCAATTGATCAATCGATTCAAGCAAAAGGTCAGCTATTTGTTCATAACACTACGACTTAATATAATTTTTATGAGGGTTTTAGTGGTCTCAAGCACATCCTAATTCAATCACAATGATGTACTATTATAGTTGTATCTTAATAATCATAACAACTAATCATGGCATCTATTTATATCTCTAAGATATGAAATCATAATCATACAACATGATTATAACTAAGCATCTTAAGCATATCATATATGCATGAAGTTCTAATAACATGCATAAATATAAAACACTCATTTCGTGGTTCTTCTTCTTGGGACATCATAGTGGCATCCCTACACACCATAAGAGTATCCCATAGAATGGAAAGAGAGGGTCTTTAAACCCTACTTGCTCTTATGACCGGATGGTCTTGTGATGAACCCCAATTAGAGTACTAATCTACTAAGAAAGATTCTATATATACATCATGCATTTATATTATGTATCTAAAACATATCTCTAAGACATGCTATAGTTTGGATGTTCAATCGGATTCAACTCTTGACCCAACTTGAACCAAATCAAAAAAAATATGCTTGATTACAATCAAGATAATAATTTAATCTTTGATTATATAGATCAAAGTAGGTTTTGATACCACTGTTGGATTTCGGTGGTGCAGTGGAAGGGTTAGGTATTTAAAATTTTCATTTAAAACACTCGATGCACCAAAACCCCTAATGCTCAGAAACTCTTGACTATAATAATAAAAGTATAATTAATATAAACTAGGATAAGAAGAATATCTGTAGTACTAATCTTAATTTTATGAGGCATCCAAGTGTCTGCTCTCCAACGGTGATCCACATAAAAATTGAACCAAAGACAGCGCTCTTTCTTCTCTGTGCTTCAAGAGTTCTAGCCTCTAAAACTTGACTAGCCTCATACTGATCAGGTTTCTTCAATAACCTAACTCCACCCTCTCAGAACCTTCTTTGGACTTCTGATTCTCCTTCTTTAAGACTCTCATAACCCTTGTTAGGACCAGATAAGACTTTGTCTTAAATCCTAAATCCTTGTGCTAAAACTATGATAGGTTGTAAGAAAGAAAGGAGAGCAATTAGAGAGAAATTGGAAACATGAACTGAATGCCTCAGACACCTAGTGCCCAGGACAATTTATAGCCCCTAGAGGGATGCCAAAAGAGAGGGACACACCTCATCCAAGAGGCCCATCTGATCTGATTATCAAAGATAAGTGTTCCTTCAAACCAATGATATGTTGATCAGCACCCTGCTCTGCACATGCAACCAGAGAAGGGATGTTTTTGCATCCTTTTCAAATCAGAAAAATCTTCAAAAATCCATGTGAATATAGAATTCAATCCTAATTCTATAACACTTAATGAGTGGATAAAAATTCTCACAAATAGATGTGTTCTCATATCCTTTCACACAAAGGCTGATCATCGCATGTGCACACACACAAGGAAGATTTCGGCATCTATTTGGCCATCTGATAAGTCTGGAAAAATTTTTAAAAAATCATAAAAAATATTTTATCAAATGTAAAATATTATCACAAAAAATCTTTCCAATTTGAAAGTATTGGTTCAAGAAAAGGACTCTCCAAATTATGGAGAGATGCTATGCTTTTGCGCGTGCGTGCCAGACATCCTTTGTTTTCTAATTTTTTCTCCACCCCAAAAAATCTAGAAAAAATATATCTCATACTTTCAGATATGCACCAGAGGATGGAGGGTGATGTGGGCTACTACACACATCTTAGTACCATGCCAAAAAGATTTTGTCTTCTGCTCACGCCAATACTTGCACGCAAACAGTTTTTGCGCCAAGATTCCTTCTCAATTGACTCCTCATATTTTGGCATTAACATGGGATTAGATGCCTCATTTTGAGCTTCTTCTAGGTGGCATGATGTAACCCAAATGCCCACCAAATTGAGCTAGCTAATTAGCAAGGGATGAGACTAAATTGATCTCCAAATGAGCATGGATTTCCACATGTGCTAGCATACTTACCAGAACCCTGATTGAATCCAAAATTCCAATCAGCCATTTTTAAAAGGGTCCTTGGATAATTTTTATGTATGTGTGACCCATTGAGTTTCAGATCTAACTGACAGTAGATCCAGATGCAAGTTGATCAAATTTGATTAGATTTCAATCTAATCGATTTAGGTCCAATCAAGCTAATCCGATTTTAGCAATTAGAACTCTTTCTAATTGGCAATCGAATTAAACTCTTTAATTTGATCAAAAACCTACAAATCAAGATTGACATCTAGCAATATATCATCACTATCTAAAAGATATAAAATTTGAAAAAAATATCAAATATATCCTTTCAGTGGCAAGTTACCGTACAATTCAATCCTTCGATCATCCCTGCATCCTGAATATGTTCATGAGTATAGAATCATGTCAAACTCAAACACATATTCATATCGATTCTCAATTAACTAATGATGACTCTGATAAAGAAGCATTAGATACTCTTTTTAATCTCCTTCTTGCTTTTGGCCAAAAGATTTTTTTCGAGTCATCTAGGATTGAGAATACATAGGATGCGATCTCCTCTTACTAGGAGTGATCGATTCTATGTTGACCTATTCACAACCTCCATACACACTCTACCATATCTAGAATACCTCGTACATATCTTAATGTCATGCCTGAGTTTGAACTAAAATATGGATTCATGTGCACAAGATTTCATAGTGATCTCAGGTCTAAAGATCACTTGCACAACTCCCACTTAGAGAACCATCTTTGATATGCAGGTAAGGCTTCTATAAGATGTTCTCTTTCATCAAGTCAATTCAGTAAACTCATTTCTTAAATGAGCACCCATATTCTTGTATTAGTATCCCATGGCTAGTGAGATTTGCCACCCTCTCCATCGAGCATATGTAGGATGTGTCAGTCTATTCGGAATATTGATCTCCGACTCAATATTCCTACGATCAGAAATATTTAAGATTAGAATTTTAAGATTTTAGGTCTCACTAGCATGATCCATTCATATTTTTTAAAATCATTATCCTAATCTTTGAGGTTCATCATAATCTTAGTCATAATAAGATACAGCTAAAATGATGAATCAATACCTCATAAATGTTATTACATGAATTGAAAAATTATAAAGAAAAGTTCTATCATAACACACTTACGATTGGCTCATAGGGCACTCTTCTTTCATCTTAGTGAATGGGTCGGCTATGTTATTCTTTGTATCTACTCATTTTATGACTACATCTTGTCTCTCGATAGTTTCACAAACGAGATAGAAGCACCTTAGAATATGCTTGGATTTATGATGAGACCTTGGTTCTTTTGCTTGAGCAATAGCTCTAGTATTATCACACTAACATGGTACTGGATTCTCAATTTCAGAAACGACACCTAATTCGGTGATGAACTTCTTCATCCAGACAGCTTTCTTGATGGCTTCACTTGCAGCTATGTATTCTGTCTCAATGGTTGAGTCAGCTACAGTTTGTTGCTTAGAACTTTTCAATTTACTACTCTACTATTTAGAGTAAAAATATATCATGAAGTGGACTTGCTATCATTAGGATCTAATTAAAAACTAGAGTCAAAATATCCTTCTAGTTTTAGATCAGATCCTCCATATATCAGAAAAATATCTTTAGTCATTCTTAAGTATTTAAAAATAATTTTCACTACTTTTCAATGATCCTCATCTGGATCAGCCTGAAATCTACTAACTATGCCTAAGGCATAGGCAACATCAGGCCAGGTACATAGTATAGTACATGATTGAGCCTATTACCGAAGCATAGGGAATAGAACTCATTCTATTTCTCTCTTCCAGTGTCTTAAGAGACATCCTTTTAGAGAGATGTATCTCTTGACTCACGGGTAAGTAATCTCTTTTATTTCCATCCATGCTGTACCTTTTTAGTATAAGGTCTATATACCTTGACTGGGACAAGCCTAACATCCTCTTAGATTTATCTTTATAGATCTTTATACCAAGTATATAGGATGCTTCATCCAAGTCCTTCATGGAAAGCTTATTTAATAGCCATATCTTAACCAATTGTAACATTAGGATATCATTCTCAATGAAAAGTATGTCATCTACATACAAAATTAAGATGATAATGGTACTCTCACTAGTCTTCTTATATATATAAGGTTCATCCATATTTTTAATAAAGTCAAACTCTTTGACTGTTACATCAAGTGGATATTTCAACTCCTCGAAGCATGCTTTAATCTATAAATAGATTTCTTAAGCTTAAATACCTGATTTGCTCTCGCTCTTGAGATAAATCCTTCTGGTTGAGATATGTAAACCTCTTCCTCAAGATAACCATTAAGGAAGGTGGTCTTTACATTTATTTGTCAAATTTCATAATCATGGTATGCTGCTATTGCAAGCATAATCCATATAGATTTGAGCATGGTAATATGTGAGAATATTTCATCATAATCAATATCCTATTTTTATCTGAAATCTTTAGCCATCAAACTGGCTTTATATATTTCGACTTAGCCATCTGCTCTAATCTTTTTCTTATAGACCCATTTGCATCCAATAGGGGTTACACCCTCTTTTGCATCAACCAAAGTCCATACTTGGTTAGAGTACATAGAGTCTATTTCAAATTTTATGATTTCCAGCCATTTGTCTGAATTTTTACTCATGATAGCTTTCGTATAGGTCAAAGATTTATTATTCTCAATGATGTGGGCTTTATTATTCTCAATAACAAACTCATACCTTAAAGGTGCATTTCGCACTCTATTTGACCTTCAAAAAGGAGGTACATTTTGTGATTGTACTTCATCAATGGGTACTTTTGATTGAGAAATATCTTGTGCTTCTATTTGTAGATCTTGAACTTCATCAAGTTTAATTTTTCTCCCACTGCTCCTTTCTAGGATAAACTCTTTTTTCATAAAAGTGGCATGCTTACTGACAAACACTTTTTGTTCAGTAAGATGGTAAAAGAGGTATCCCATACTCTCTTTAGAATAATCTACAAATAAGTATTTATTTATCCTAATACTTAGCTTATGTTCAAAATTTCTTTTAACATAAGTCGGACAGCCCCAAATCTTAAGATACTTCAGATTAAACTTTTTACCTCTCCATATCTCATATAGAATGCTTGGCACAGATTTTGAAGGTACTTTATTTAGGATATATACAGTAGTCTCAAGGACATATCCTTAGAAGAAAATAGATAAATCTACAAAGTAAATTATGGACTACATCATATCTAATAAAGTATAATTTTTTTTTCTGCTATACCATTTAACTGCGGTGTGTAAGGAGGGATACATTTTGAGAGATTTTTTTTTCTTTAAGATATTCTAAAAATTTATTAAATAAGCATTCTTCTCCTCAATCAGATCAAAAAATTTTAATATTTTTTTAGTTTATTTTTCAACTATACTTTGATACTTTTTAAATTTATTAAAGGTCTCGGATTTGTATTTCATAAGATACACATATCTAAACCTAGATAAATCATCAGTGAATGTAATAAAATAAGAGTATCCTTCTCTGCCTTCAATTGTCATAAGATCACATATATCTGTATGTACAAGTCCTAATAACTTATTTATCTTTTTTTCATGTCCACTAAATAGAGTTTTGCTCATTTTACCCATAAGATAAGATTCATAAGTTCTTAATGATTCATAATCATAAGGATCAAAGAACTCTTTTTTGTATAACTTGTTAATTCTTATCTTACTTATATGATCAAGTTGACAATGCCCAAATAATGTGTTATTTATATGTTCTCTCTTTCATTTTTTATTTTCATCAATATGAAATATATTGTCATTAAGAGATAGAATTAGAAGACCATTATTCAGAATGCCACGATAGAGAATTTTATTTGAAAAAGAAATTGAACAACCATTGCGCTTTCTATTTATTTCATATCCTTGTTGCAATGGCAATGGTACAGAAATAATATTTCTAATGATATTAGGCATATAATAATAGTTTTCTAACTCTAAAATCTTCTTAGAAGGTAACTCCAAGATATATATCCCTACAGCTTCTGCCTGGATGGACTCTCCTCCAGTAGTGTAGAGTTCAAAGTCACCCTTCTTTAAGACTCTAATTTTTTGTAGCCCCTGTAATGACTTGCAAATTTGAGAACTGCAGGCGATATCCAATACCCAAAAGTCTGAATTAGAAGAACTTAATGACAAAATTGTATGTATCTCATATATATCTTTTATTGCATTGATTGCATCGGCCTTTACAGATGCAAGATAAGACTTGTAATTTTTTTTTCAGTATCCTGTCGTGCCACAATAAAAGTAGGTACCTTGTTCGAAGGCTTTTTCCCCTTCTTCTTCATCTTTCTACCTTTAGGGTTCAATCCTTTCTTAGAACCTTTCATGTCTGATTTCTTCTTAGAAGTCTTGTCCATAAGAAGAACTGGAGCGTAATCTTTTTTAATGTGGTCCTCAGCTATTTTGAGCATGTTAACAGCTCAGATAAAGAGGTATTCAGTTTATTTATGTGATAATTCACAATAAATTGAGTGAATAATTCAGAAAGAGATTACAGGATCAAATCCTGACTCAATTCTCCATCCATCACAAAATCCAATTGATCCAATCTATTGATCAAGTCAATGATCTTAAGGACATAATCTTGTACGGATGATCCTTCCATCATTCTAGTATGGAATAAATATTTAGATATCTCATATCTAGTAGTTCTACTCTACTCTCCATACTGAAAGGAATATGCCCTACAAGCCAATCATAATTTGTATTTTGATAGATTTTTCTTGTAATCTTTCAGACTCATGTAATTGACACTTTATAAATAAAAAATATTTTTCATCATATGCTACATCTTACTTTATAATGATTATGATGAACTCCATAAATCAGAGCAATAATTTTAGGGTTATAATGAGATCATATCTATGAGACCTAAAATCTTAAAAACTTTGATCTAGAATATTTCTAGTCATAGGAGCATTGAGTAGAGGATCAATATTCTGAATAGACTAGCACTTCCTATGTATGCTCGATGGAGAGGGTGGCTGATCTCATAAGCCACTTATGTGGGATACTAATATAAAGATGTGGATGCTCATTAGAGAATAAGTTCACTGAATTGATTTGACTTAAAAAATATCTTATAAAATCTACTTACCCATCAAAAAATATTTTCTTATAGTGGGAGTTGTGCATGTAATCCTTTGACCAGAGACTACTATAGAACCTTGCATACATGAATCCATATTTTGGTTCATACTTATTCATGACTTAGTCATGTACGGGATGATCTGAATATGGTAGAATATGAATAGAGGTTGTGAGTAGGTCAACATAGAATCAATCACTCCTGATAAGAAGAGATCGTATCCTACTTGCTCTGATTGATTGATGATTCAGAAAGTCTTTGATAAAAATAGGATGAAAATTTAAAAAAAAATAATATTTTATTAATCAAATTATCATTATAGATTAAAAAAAATATAAATATAATATTAGATTTGACATCATTTTATATCTAGAGTCATATTCGAGATACAGGGAGATCGCAGGATTGAATTGCACAGTAACTTTCTATTAAAAAATATTTTTAGTATTTTTAATAAAATTTTATATCTTTTAGATAGATATGATATATTGCTAGATGTCAATCTTGTCTTGTGAGTTTGATCGAATTAAAGAGTTTAATTCGATCGTCAATTAGAAAGGATTCTAATTGCTGAATTCAGATTAGCTCGATTGGATCTAGATCGATTAGATTAAATTCTAATCAAATCAGATTGATTTGCACTCAGACCCACTACTAGCTAGATGTGGAATTCAATAGGTCACACATAAAAAAAATTAATCAAGGGTCTAATTAGACTAGATCATGTTTGCAAAATAGACATGCTAGCATGTGTTGCAAATCCTAGCTCTTTTTTCAAATCTGGTTCAAAATTGATTTCAGATTGGGCTAATTAAATCTAAATTAATTTAAACCAATATTGGATTTGAGTTGGGTCAGCCCTTGGCTATATGTACCAAAGATTTGACACCATTTAACTAGATCCCCATGCATCAAAAATTTTTCTTGTGCGTGGGATACATTTTTGTGTGCAAAACACCAAGTGGCATCCCATGAGATGGGACACCCCTTCCTCATCCTCATCCAATGGTTCCATGGTGAAATTATTTTTTTGAGAATTATGATTTCATTGTAAGTGTAGAAGAGTCCTTCTATGGCTAAATCACCTTTTGGTTTAATCGTGAAAATTGGTTAATTTGGAAGACTAGCCAAATCTGTCCATGTGCCTAACCAAGAGTCCATATTGTTAAGGACTCTAATCTAAATGTCATGCCACTTCTTATTCTCAATTTTTTTTTATGTCATTCTAAAGTTAGTGCCTTCATTTTGGTCCTTTGAATGGCTAAAAGTCATTGATGAGTGGTGGAGAAAAAATATGCCACAAAAAGCTTCGTGATGCATCAGAGAATCATGAGAAAAATATTTTGAAGATTCTTTCTGCATGAAGCGTCTCTCAGATTTTTTTTGGATGATTGCCATGTGTCAAAAAGTTTTAGATAGGTGTGGGATTTCATCAGGGGGTGTGAAAAATTTTGATGGATGCGAGATGGTGCATGGAGAGGGTGCGAGTCATTCCCGAAGGCAACCCGGGCTGCGTCGGGGATTCAATTCATTTAGATTTCAAATTTATTCCCTTCTTTCTTACATACTCTCCTAATTGTCCAATTAGTCTCTTCCTTCTCTTGTTAGGATAAGTTCAAAAATAATAAGGACTGTTGGGTTCCAATGGCACAGTGGAAGGACTAGATGTTTAAAATTTTCATTCAAAATACTCGATGCATCGAAACCCTAATACCCAGAAATCTTTGACTATAATAATCCAAGTGTCCACTCTCTGTTGGGTTATGATAGCATAGTGAAAGTATAAATTTCATAACTTTGCATAATGAAATCATAATTATCAAACCCAAAGTTAAGACCTCTTTGGTGATTAACAATCATATATCTAAACATGCATGACACTACAGAAGATATAGAAGAATACCTATATCGCTAAATCCAAAAAATTTCGACAGAGCTTCCACTAGGCTGAAGTGAAATTTGAGTGCAGGGATAAAATAGTAATTTTAAATTTTTTTTCAAAAATCACTATTTTACAGTGAAAATTATTAATTAATCTAATTAATTAACATATATTTACCCGACCCTAAGATCTAAATATAATATATAACATGCATGCATTTAAATTTGAAATTCAAATTTGAACAGTAAATAATTTACTGTTATGTGTTCAGAACATAATACCTTTGTGCGGGTAGTCGATCGCCACAATCTGATCACCATCGAGAGAGTCTGATCATTGCAATGCAGCCACACAGTGTGTCTGGCCTCTGCAGATCGTCTACATGAAGCTTCCAATCTGATCGGCTCCTTATGAATCTAGTTCGTGACTGTACCTTTTTGATGGCTGATGTTGATCGAACTCCTTTGATCGATGTCTGTTGACTCCTCGGATGCTCTGGATCATCAGCAAAGGTGCTCTCCCTAAAGTTTGGTGGGCTCACGACACTCGTAGCTCATGTTCTCACTTTTCGAACCCTAAGCCAAAACCCTATGGTACACAAGAAAACTCTGCATCCACTTTTGTTTCTTTTCTTTTTTTTTTCTCTCGAAAGGTTTTGGACCTTCACCTCATGCAGAAAGCTTCCTCACGCCCCCTTCTTTCTCTCAAAAAAATTCTACGCACGCCCCACATCTCTTTCTCTTTTAAAACAGTGCAAGACGTGTCTTATCCGTGTGAGAGGATAAAGATAAGTGGTTGCACACTTGAATTCAAATCGAATTTGAATTCAAATGCAAACCAACTCATCCCTATCCACTCTGGGCATGAGAAGAGAAGGGGCGTGGCTTCTTTGTGTGTGGAGAGTTTACATGAGAAACACTTTCTCATGTAGAACATGGGGCGCACAAAAGGATAAGAGGTGGCGCATGGAGTTGGTTGCTCATTCAAATTCAAACTTTCTTTTGAATTTGAATGGCCAACCAACCATCTTTATCCACTCATATGGCACACAAATGTGGGGCGTGGGATGCCTTCTGCATGGGATAAAATTCATGAGAAGTTGCTTCTCGTGAATTCAAATGGGCACTGAAGAAGTGAGGTGGTGCAGGGAGAAAAGTCAAGGTGGTTTGAACCTAATTGAGCCAACCTAATCAAAATAGGTTAAGCATAATTAGACTAAATTAAATCTAACTTAATTAGGCTTAATCAGACTCAATAAAATCTTAATCAAATCAGAAATTGACTAAGCCCAACCCCTGATCAAATCAGGGACCAAACCATCTCGACGATTAGGTCAACTCTTAACCTAATCGGGTCAAACCCAACTGAATCCAATTCAATTGGACTTGATCCAAAAATAATTACTCAATCAAATTGAGTTAATTAGTGATTAAATCACTAATTAAACCTCTCATAAATACTGAGTCCAAATCTGATGGGCAATCAGGTATCAAAGTCTATCGATATGAAACCTTGATCGAAGAGTCCCAAACTAGTGGGACTCTTGACCCCGATAACCTAAATGTGTGGAACTCTTGATCAGAGAATCTTGATTCTCGATCACAGAGTCCTAGACATGTAGGACTCATAGTCCATGAGCATTAGGACTCTTCATCAGCCATCAGATCAGATAGGAACCTCTAATGTGTGTGACCCCGCAGGTTCGAACCTAAGCCGGTAGCATAGGAACCAATTCCTATACTAATCAAAGTGACCATCTAGCAATGGTACCCGATATTCAGATAGATCGAATAGTCACAATCGCAATACTCAGAACCTACGTGAATATGGTTACTGTATAATTTATCCCTTTTGACCTCTGTGTTTAGGATGACTTAGGGTTAAACTATCAACTTTGATTAGATCATCCGAATCGTGCTCAACTCAATCAGTCCTGTGACTCCTCACTAGGACTACCCTGGCCAAGATTTTGCTAAATTAAAATACGACTGTACACAGCTCCTGAACTGGAGTGGTCAATCCCATCTTGACACACGCACCGACAAGTCAAGTACTTGACTACACCCAGCAGCCTTCCGTCACTGAATTAGAAATTCAGGTAGTCTAGTGCCTAAGTGTAGTGAGTTACTTACAAGTCACCATGGCGGTCTCAGGTTGGAGGGACAGTTATACCCATATCGCATCGAAGCAAATTTTGATAGTAAAAATAGCTCTGGAGTCGGTCACGTTCAATGCAGATGTACCCTTACATCTCATCTATATGCCATACCAGTGTCTCCACACTCTTTGGTTAAGAGGACAACCAACCCATATGGCACACAACGACCTATACTTGATAAATGTTATCATCCTTGGTAACAACGTATCATTTGGTTGCAAACAGGTTTAAGGACTAAACGATAAATCCTCCTTTGTCGAGTCTAAATAGTCCTAAGGACTTCACCACAACATAGGAGTTCATTAGAAGATGAAACAATTTGTGATGAAAAATATCAAAATAACTTTTATTTATTTATAATTCATATACTAATACAAAAGAAGCACAACCATCAACAGGCTGACGATTGGCTTTGGGATACTATTCCCAACAATCTCCCACTTGGCCAAAAGCCAATCGGTGCAGTATCTAATACCCATCTTTGACTTGAAGTCGTCAAACTCCTTCACCGCAATGGTTTTAGTGAATGGGTCGGCTAGGTTCTCTTTTCCATCGATCTTCTGAAGGTCGACGTCACCTCGATCCATGATTTTTCGGATGAGATGGTAGCGGCGTAGAATATGCTTCATCCGCTGGTGTGCCTTTGGTTCCTTCGCCTGAGCAATGGCTCCAGAGCTGTCACAGTAGAGCAGAACTGGACCAACAAGAGAGGGTGCTACTCTGAGCTCGGTGATAAATTTCTTCAGACACACCGCTTCTTTAGCAGCATCTGATGCAGCGACATACTCCACCTCACAAACTGAATCAGCCACTGTGTGCTGCTTGAAACTTTTTCAGCAGACAGCCCCACCATTAAGGGTAAAAATAAATCCCGACATACTTTTGCTGTCATCGTGATCAAACTGAAAACTAGAGTCTATAAACCCTATAAGTCTCAAGTCTGATTCACCATAAACAAGTCACTGGTCCTTAGTATTTCTTAAATACTTCAAGATGGTTTTAACAACCTTCCAGTGATTCTCCCCTGGATCAGATTGGTATCTACTCACTACCCCTAGTGAGTATGCCACATTTGGTCGCGTACATGTCATGGCATACATGATAGATCCCACTGTCGAAGCATATGGAATTCTACCCATATGCTCTCTCTCTCTTGAGGTGTTGTCGGATAATCCATCTTCGAGAGAGAAATTCCATGGCCTATCGGTAGATAGCCTTTAATGAAATTCTCCGTGCTGAACCTTTTCAGTATAGTATCAATGTACGTAGACTGGGATAAGCCAAACAACCTTTTAGATCTATCCCTATAGATTCTCATCCCTAGGATGTAGGAAGCTTCTCCCAAATCCTTCATGGAGAATTGTGATGACAGCCAAATCTTTATTCCCTGTAATGCAGAGACATCATTCTCGATTAAGAGAATGTCATCCACATACAATACAAGAAATATCACTACTGGACCATTAGCCCACTTATAAATGCAGGGCTCTTCTCCGTTCTTAATGAAGTCATACGTCTTGATTGTCCTATCAAAACGTATGTTCCAACTCTGGGATGCCTGCTTGAGTTCATAAATAGACCTCTGTAGCCTGCACACCTTAGACTCATCTGTGGATGTGAACCCTTCAGGTTGTATCATATACACCTCTTCGTCCAGCTCTTCGTTTAGAAAAGCTGTCTTCACATCCATCTGCCAGATTTCATAGTCTAGATGGGCAGCTATCGCAAGTATAATCTGAATAGATTTGAGCATTGCCACAAGAAAAAACATCTCGTCATAGTCTATACCATAACGTTGACGATATCCCTTGGCAACCAAACGGGCTTTATATGTCTCCACCTTTCCGTCTGCACCCCTCTTTCTCTTGAAGACCCACTTACACCCTATGAGTTTTACTCCTTCGAGTGGGTCAACCAATGTCCACACATCGTTGACCTTCGTGGACTTCATTTCAGATTTCATGGCCTCTAGCCATTTCTCAGAGTCAGGTCTCTGCATTGCATCCATGTAGGTGATCGGATTCTCATCATTTTCATCAAGTTCTTTAGGATCTCCATTCCAGACCAAAAAACCATAGTATCTGTCTGGTTGACGTGGTACTCTACCAGACCGCCTTAAGGATGCAGGAACAATGGGCTCCGAATTTGGTCTCACCAAATCCGGTTCAGGTTCAGCTACTTGTGTCGGTTTTTTTCCCTGCCGAACTTCCTCAAGTTCGATCTTAGAGGCAATAGTCCCTTCACTAAGGAACTTCTTTTCTAAAAAGATTGCTTTAAGGCTGACAAATACCTTTTGCTCATCAGCTAGGTAGAAATAATACCCTTTGGTCTCTTTTGGGTACCCTATGAAATTACACTTGTCAGACCTTAGTCCAAGCTTGTCCGTAATTAAATATTTAATATAAGTCGGACACCCCTAAATGAGCACTCACATCCTTGTATTAGTGTCCAATATACAGGTAGCTAATGAGATCTACCACCCTCTCTATTGAGCATACATAGGATGTGCCAGTCTATCTGGAATATTGATCTCCGACTCAATACTCCTACGATCAGAAATGTTTAAGATTAAGATTTTAGATCTCACTAGCATGACACATTCATATCTCCTAAAATCATTGTTCTAATCTTTGAGATTCATCATAATCTTAGACATAATAAGATGCAGCTAAAATGATGAATCAATGCCTCAAATAATAAATGTCATTACATAAGTTGAAAAATCACAAAGAAAAGTGCCTTTGTAACACACTTGTGATTGGCTTATAGGGTACTCTTCTTTCAAAGACAAGTCTGATTTTAGGACAAGAGCCTAAGAAGAGATATAAGGAAGATAAAGAGAGAAGAAAGGTAGGGATAGGAAGGCTAGGAGGAGAGGAAGAAGGTCTTGAGGTCCTGCTACCCAAGAAAATTCTCAAAGTAAAAATTTTAGAGAAAAAATCATCTTTAAGTGTTGGTGTTTTGATCATAGCCCTGTGTGGATCACTGTTGGAGGACGAATGCTTGGGCATCTAGTGGAGGTTCTATTGAAATTTTAGAATAAGTGATTCAAATATTCTTCTATAGCTTAAATTTTATTATGAATATTTATTATATGATTGTTAATCATCAAGGAGGTGCTGATTTAAGAGTTTATTATTTAGAATTTTATAGTTTAAAATTTTAAAATCCATTATGCTTCCACTGTGCATGTCCACTCTAAAATCCTACAGTGGTATCAGAGCCGGCCTTGTTTGGTTCAATCATACATACATAATGTTTATGTGATGCATATAATGATTCATGCTATAAGATTAATAATGCTATGAATTATGCTTTCATATGATGATATGAATTTATGCATATTTGATGCACCACTTCATTATCCTAAAATAAGGTTGTCCTAGCATAACGGGGTTATGCTGCAAGGTTGTCCTAGGATGATGAATATCCATATGTTACACTGATATATATAGAATATTTTAATACTGATATATATAAGTATGAATTAGCATTATATAGTTAGAATGTGCATGAGACCAAAGAAGCCCTCATTAAAAATTATATTAAGTGGTAGTGATAAGCAACAATGGGTTAACCAATTCTTGATCAATTGATTAATTGGTGTCTAGGAAAGTGCTACAAGTGGTTCTTTAATTGGTTCTATTGACTGACCTAGCCAATTTATTGATATCTAAGAAAAGTAACGGGAGGACTCCCACCTACTTACTTGATCAATCTGATTAAGCGATCTTGATATTGAAAAATTTTAATATGGAAAATACTAGTAGGGGCCTTCCTTCATGCTAGGTTAATGTTACATCATGAACTATGGCAAGATTGTTGTGTTACCACAAGGCTTTTCATAAGAATTGATATAATATAATCCTGGTGCATAAAAGATGCTTACGGTAATTTTGGATATACTGCTTTGTTGTTACCATAAGAATAGTAATATTCAAATTTAACTATATTGAAATGAAGGATCTTATTTAACTAAAATATTATAGCTTGTTGTATTACCACAAGGCTAATAATATTTTAGAGGCTAAAAAATAATATTAAAAATTATATGAGATGCAATTGAAAAGAGTTTCTTATCTATGAACTCATAACGATTTGTTGTATTAACACAAGATCATTATGAGGAATTAAGATCTCAATCCCACTAAGATACATATAGTATATATCTCGTTTATCATAGTAGAAGGTTATGATGTTCGATAAAATAGTGGAAGGCATAATTAAATCTAAAGATCTTATTTAATTGTGTAAGTCAATATGAGTTATTTGCTTATGTAATATTCTTTATTTATTATAGATTAAATTTTACAAATGGCATCTTCATTATCATTACAAGGAATCTTAAATTCCAACAAGTTGATCGGTCTCAATTATATGGACTAGTTGAGAAATTTAAAGATTGTACTCACTCAGGAGAAGCTCTCCTATATTCTTGATGTCCCTAAACCACAAGAGGTTGGGGATGATACCACTGAGGAGGAGATATCCACATATAGGATGTGAAAGAATGATAGTTTAACTGTCAAGTGCATCATACTGACCTCTATGAGCAATGAATTGTAGAGACGGCATGAGAGCATGGATACTCAATCCATACTCCTCAATCTTTAAGAGCTATATGAGGAACAGAGTAGGACTACTAGATATGAGATACCTAAGCAATTATTTTATGCTAGAATGATCGAGGGATCATCCGTACAAGACTATGTCCTGAAGGTCATTGACCTAATCATTAGATTGGGTCAATTAGGTTTTGTGATAGATGGAGAATTAAGTCAGGATTTGATCCTGTAATCTCTCACCAAATCATTTGCTCAATTTGTCATGAACTATTACATGAACAAATTGAATACCTCCTTATCTGAGCTGTTAAGCATGCTCAAGATAGCTGAGAGCCACATAAAGAAAGAAAAAGCTCCACTTCTTTTTGTGGGTAAAATCTCTAAGAAAAGTCAAACTTTAAGGGTTCAAAGAAAGCATCGAATCCTAAGAGTGGCAAGATGAAGAAGAAGGGGAAGAAAGTCTCTGGACAGGGTACCTGCTTTTACTGCGGTAAGGCAAGATACTAGAAAAGAAATTGCAAGTTATATCTTGTAACTATAAAGGCTGGTGCTAGCGACGCATCAAAAGGTATATATGAGATACATACAATTTTGTCATTAAGTTCTTTCAATTCAAACTCTTGGGTATTGGATACCGTTTGTAATTCTCATATATGCAAGTCATTGCAGGGGCTGTAGAACATTAGAGTACTGAAAAAAGATGACTTCGAACTCTATGACACTAGAGGAGAGTCCATCCAAGCAGAAGCTGTAGGGATATATATGTTGAAATTATCTTGTGGGAAGATCTTAGAGCTAGAAAACTATTATTATATGCCTAACATCATTAAAAATATTATTTCTGTACCATTGCTATTGCAATGAGATTTTGAAATTAATTGAAAGAGCAATAGTTGCTCAATTTCTTTTTCTAATGAAATTTTTTATCATGGTGTTGTTAATAATGGTCTTTTAATTCTATCTAATAATAATATTTTTTATATTGATGAAAGTAAAAAGTGAAAGAGAGAAGAGATTAATAATACTTTACTTTGGCATTATCGACTTGGTCATATAAGTGAGATGAGGATTAACAAGTTATACAAAGAAGAGTTCTTTGATGTTTATGATTATGAATCATTAGGAACTTGTGAATCTTGTCTTATGAAAAAAATGACTAAGACTCCATTTAGTGGACATAGAGAAAGGACAAGCAAGTTATTAGGAATTATACATACTGATGTATGTGATCCTATAACATCAGAAGCTAAAGGAGGGTACTCTTATTTTATAATGTTCACTGATGATTTATCTAGGTTTGGATATGTTTATCTTATGAAATATAAATCCAAGACTTTTGATAAATTTAAAGAATATCAAAGTATGGTCGAGAAACAAACTGAAAAAAGTATTAAAATCTTTCAATCTAATCGAGAAGAATTCTTATCCAATGAGTTTCTAGATCATCTTAAAGAAAATAGAATTCTCTTAGAGTGGACCCCTCTTAATACACCACAGCTAAATGGTGTAGTAGAAAGGAGAAATCATACTTTATTAGATATGGTGCAGTCCATGATGTGCCTTATAGATTTATCTATTTTTTTCTGAGGATATGTCTTAGAAACTGCTATCTATATCCTAAATCAAGTACCTTCAAAATCTGTGCCTAGCACTCCATATGAGATATGGAGAGAAAAGAAGCCTAATTTTAAGTATCTTAAGATATGGGGCTATCCAACTTATGTTAAAAGAAACTTTGGACATAAGCTTTGTGCTAGGATAGATAAATGCTTGTTTGTAGGTTATCCTAAAGAGGGTATAGGATACCTCTTTTACCACCTTATTGAACAAAAGGTGTTTGTCAGTAAACATGCTATTTTTATGAAAAAAGAGTTTATCCTAAAAAGAGGCAGTGGGAAGAAAATTGAACTTGAAAAAATTCAAGACCTACAAATGTAAGCACAAGATGATCCTCAACCAAAAATACCCATTGATGAGGTACAATCACAAAATGCACCTCTTCTCCGAAGGTCGGATAGAGTGCGAAATGCACCTATAAGGTATGGGTTTGTTATTGAGAATAATGAAGTCTATATCATTGAGAATGATGAACCTTTGATCTATACAGAAGCTGTCATGAGTAAGGACTCAAATAGATAGCTAGAGGCTATGAAATCCAAAATGGACTCTATGTACTCCAACCAAGTATAGACTTTGGTTGGTGCACCAGAGGGTGTGACCTCTATTGGATGCAAATGGGTCTATAAGAAAAAGATTGGAACAGATGGCCAAGTTGAAACCTATAAAGCCAGATTGGTGGCTAAAGATTTCAGACAGAAACAGGATATTGGTTATGATGAAATATTTTCACCTATTGTCATGCTCAAATCTATACAGATTATGCTTGCAATAGCAGCATACCATGATTATGAAATTTGACAAATAGATGTGAAGACCACCTTCCTTAATGGTTATCTTGAAGAAGAGGTTTACATATCTCAACCAAAAGAATTTATCTCAAAAGGGAGAACAAATCAGGTATGCAAGCTTAAAAAATTTATTTATGGATTAAAGCAGGCCTTGAGGAGTTGGAACATCCACTTTGATATTACAGTCAAAGAGTTTGGCTTTATAAAACATATGGATGAACTTTGTGTATACAAGAAAACTAGTGGGAGTGCTATTATCTTCTTAGTTTTATATGTGGACGACATACTTTTCATTGAGAATAATATTCCAATATTACAATCAATCAAGACATGGCTATCAAATAAGTTTTCTATGAAGGATTTGGGTGAAGCATCCTATATACTAGGTATAAAGATCTATAGGGATAGATCTAAGAGGATGTTAGGCTTGTCCCAATCCAGGTACATAGATTTAATACTAAAAAAGTTTAGCATGGATGGGAGTAAAAGAGTTTGCTTACTCATGAGTCAAGGCATATATCTCTCTAAAAGGATGTCTCCTAAAACACTGAAAGAAAAAAATAGAATGAGTTCTATCCTCTATGCTTCAGCAGTAGGGTCAATCATGTATGCTATGTTAGGATTTGATGCCTCAAGATTCAACCCACATTGAGCCCACAGCAAGGTTCACAGCAAAAAATGGAGTCCAACGAGACCAAGATCACCCGAAACGGAGCTCGGATGGAGGAGATACGAGCTTTTGAAGTCAGCACGAGATTAGAGGTGACGGAGGACCGCCGGCGACCGACGGCGGGCGGCAGCGGCGCGGCCGCAGGTGGCGGCGCGCGGGACGTGTGACCCACGCGGGCGGGCGGCCCAGGCGGGCTCGCGGCCCAGGCAGGCGTACGGCCCAGCCGAGCATGCGGCCCAGGTGCGCGCAGGCCCGCACGCGGGAGCGGGCCGGCCCAGGCCCAACGGCCTGCTGGCCCTTTGCCCCGATCCACCGTGGACCGTGCGGTCCATGGCTGGGCCTGTGGACCGTGCAGGCATTTCCCATGCATTTTGCATGGTCCACGATACTATTTCGTGGACCAATCACGATCGGAGGGCATGGGTTGATCTGTTTTTTGATCCGATGGTTCAGAACCAGATTTAGGTTGATTAAGGACTCTTAAACCTAATCTAATTAGGTTTTAACCCTTTAAAAGGGCCTGTAGACGAACAGTAAAGTGGCGGTTCGGGTTTTCTCACTGTATAGAGCTGTACGAACCTGAGAGGAGAGAGAAAGAGGCGAAAGTGCTGAGAGAGAAGGAGCAGGAGGCTTCTGGACAGCGGTCGCTAGGCACTTCAGGGGTTCAGGGGGTCTTCCAAGAGAGAGAGCTTTTGTGAGGAGAACTTCAGGTGAGAGAGAATTGGATGTACAAGGGTTGAGGGTGAGGTCTCCTCTTGTAAAATTTTTTTTTCATAGTGAAGTTTGCATGCCCCGTGGAGGCGAGCCCTTTTGTGGCTGATCCACATATTTTGATTGTTTTTTCTTTTGTTCTGTTTCTTCTTTCTTCCTGCTGCATCGCGTGGTACTGAAAGGATCTTGGGAGGTTGTGTCCTGGCCAGACATCCACCCAATATGCTATACTATAAACCAGGCCTGATGTTGCCTATGCCTTAGATATAGTTAGTAGATTTCAGGCTGATCCAGGAGAGAATCATTGAAAAGCAGTGAATAATATTTTTAAGTACTTGAGAAGAACTAAAGATATTTTTCTGGTATATGGAGGATTTGATATGAAACTAGAAGGTTATTCTGACTCTAATTTTCAATCAGACCCTGATGATAGCAAGTTCACTTTAGGATATATCTTTACTACAAATGGTGGAGCAGTAAGTTAAAAAAGTTCTAAGCAGCAGATTATAGCTGACTCAATCACTAAGGTAGAATACATAGCTGCAAGTAAAGCCACCAAGGAAGCTATCTAGATGAAGAAGTTCATCACTGAGTTGGGTGTCATTTCTGAAATTGAGAATCTAGTACCATTTCACTATGATAATACTGGAGCAGTTGCTCAAGCAAAAAAATTGAGGTCTCATCATAAATCTAAGCACATTCTAAGATACTTCCATCTCGTTCGTAAAGTAGTCAAAAGACAAGATGTAGTTATTGAACGAGTAGAAACAAAGAAAAACATAGTAGACCTGTTCACTAAGGCTCTACCATAGCAATAGTTCGATCACCACCTCGATTGTATGGGGATAAAATATAAGAGTGATTGGCTTTAGTGCCAGTGGGAGATTGAAAGGAATATGCCCTACAAGCTAATCGAAATTTATATTTTGATGGGTTTTCCTTATAATCTTCCAAACTCATGTAATTGACACTTTATAAATAAAAAATATTTTTCATCATATGCTGCAACTTACTTTTGTAATGATTATGATGAACTTCATAAATTAGGACAATGATTTTAGGGTTATGATGAGATCATACCTATGAGACCTAAAATCTTAAAAAACTTTGATTTAGAATATTTCTAGTCATAGGAGCATTAAGTAAGAGATCAATATTTCGGATAGACTAGCACTTCCTATGTATGCTCGATGAAGAGGGTGGTTGATCTCATAAGCCACTTGTGTAAGACACTAATACAAGGATGTGGGTGCTCATTAGAGAATGAGTTCACTGAATTGATCTGACTTGAGAAACGTCTTATGGAATCTACTTATCCGTCAAAAGATGTTTTCTTATAGTGGGAGTTGTGCATGTAATCCTTTGACCTGAGACTACCATAGAACCTTATATATATGAATCCATATTTTGGTTCATACTCATTCATGACTTAGTCATATACAGGTGATCTGGATATGGTGGAATGTATATGGAGGTTGTGAGTAGGTTAATATAGAATCGATCACTCCTAGTAAGAGGAGATCACATCCTACTTGCTCTGATCGATTAATGATTCAAAAAATCTTTGATCAAAGCAAGATAAAAATTAATTTTATTTTAATATTTTATTAATCAAATCATCATTAAAGATTAAGAGAAATATAAATATGATATTGGATTTGATATTATTTCATATCCAGAGTCATATTCAGGATGCAGGGAGATCACAGGATTGAATTGCATGATAACTTTCTACTGAAGGATATTTTTAGTATTTCTATCAAAATTTTATATCTTTTAGGTAGATATGATACATTGCTAGACGTCAATCTTGTCTTATGAGTTTGATCGAATTAAAGAGTTTAATTTGATCGTCAATTAGAAAGGGTTCTAATTGCTGAATTCGGATTAGCTCGATTGGATCTAGATCAGTTAGATTAAATTCTAATCAAATCAGATCGACTTACACTCGGACCCACTACTGGCTAGATATGAAACTCAATGGGTCACATACAAAGAGAATTGATCAGAGGTCTAATTGGATTAGATCATGTTGGCAAAATAGATATGCTAGCATATGTGGCAAATCTTAGCTCCTTGTTTCGAATCTAGTTCAAAATTGATTCTAGATTAGGCTAATTAAATCTAAATTAATTCAAACCAATTTTAGATTTGAGTTGGGTCAGCTCTTGGCTACATGTACCAAAGATTTGACACCATTTAACCAGGTCTCCATATGTCACGCCCCCGACCCGAGATTCGAATCGAGGGTCATGGCAACCGCCGCATACTTATAGAATACTTTTTCCATAAGTATGCAAGGCATCTCATCATGATATCTTCACAAATAGTTAAATAATTTTTTTTCCAAAAATTCTGTTCGTAGATCATATCGCGATATCCCATGATCAAACATCCACAATCCTATACATAATCAATTTCAATAATTAGAAAGAATACGAATACCATATTTCAACGGTTTAGATTGGGTCCGATCATCTAATTTTATCTAATCAAAATCTAATTAGGACCTAAACGATCCAAAGTTTGACTATCAGATCAAATCGGATTCGAAGTGATAGGACCGAGATTTCTTCATCGATTTCATAAAATCAAGTGGAGAGAGAAAATCAGAGGAGAGAGAATTCATGAGGTACAATTCGAATTGGTCAGATGACTCAATCCAATATTATGATTGGTCCAATATCTTGATTGGTGAAATTAACATGATCAAATCAAGTCATGGCTAGATCGAAATCATGGATGATCAAATCTAAAGATTCATGGTCTGTTAAGGTGGGTGCCAGTACGCTGTCTGACAATCATGGATCAGGATTCTTCATTAGATCAAAAATATTAAAAGAAATTTCTTCATTCACTAACCTTTTTAGAGAGAGAATCAATCAAGAGAGAGAATATTTTAGAGAGAGAAAATTCTAGAGAGAGAAAATTTATCTTGAATTCTTCAGACAATATGATTCAACAAATCCTGATCGATCAGATCAAATCATGCTAAAATTATCATATGGATAATTCAATAAGATCATGAGAAATAAAATCTAAAAATACCTGATCTGATCAAAGTGGATGTCGGTGTATCGTCCGACGATCACAGATCAAAAATCTATTACGAGAATCATTTAAATTCATCATCATTCTTCTCAAAATTCTAAAAATCTTAGGAGAGAGAAATAATCTAGAGAGAGGATTCTAGAGAGAGAAAGTAGAGAGAGAAAGTCCAATTCTAGAGAGAGAAAATACTAATTCAAGATGAAGAGAGAGAGGGAAGAGAGAGAAACTCTCTTTCTCATATTTTATTATTTATCTCATTATTTATTAATTAATTAATTCCATAAATTCTAAAATCTAAAGAGAGAGAAAGAGAGAGAGAGCAAAGAGAGTTTCTCTCTCCACCCCTTTTTTTTTCTTTTTCTTCTTTTTCTTCTTTTTTTTCTTTTCCTTTTCTTCTTTTTTTTTTCTTTTCCTTTTCTTCTTTTTCTTCTTCTTCTTCTTCTCACGCCGGAACAGGGGACCCTTGGTCCTCCGGCCTTGATCGGTCGTTCGGGCCACGGCCGCCACGGTGGAGGTCGGTGGCAGAGGGGGGCCACTCCCCCGATCACGGAGGAGCATGGCCGGCGATCAATTCCGATCACCGGCATCGGAAAATTCAAGGAAAAGAGACCCAAAAACAGAGTCTCTTTCTCGACTGTAGATCGGCGACACTCGTCGCCGGCAGCCTCAATCAAAAATACGAAAAGAAAGGAAAGGAAGAGAGGAAGGAAAAGAAGGCTCACCCCCGGCCTCCGGTGACCTCATCGGCGAGAAATCACGGCGAGAAACCCAACAGTGCCCGCGGCTCTTCTTCGAGAAAATCGGAGAGAAAGAGAGGGAGAATAGGCCGATGGTCGATCTCAAGGGGAAGGGGGTATTCTTATAGGGAACCCTAGGACTCCGAGGGGTCTTAGGAGTCCGATTTTGCCTGGGTTTCGCCGGAGAAGAAGACTCCTACCGGGAGTCTTCTTCCCGGTTTTACTCTGTTTTTCTTTTTTTTTTTTTATTTTGGGCTTTGGGTCTGCTGGATTGGGCTAGGTTTTGGGCTATAACATTCTCCACTCCTAAAATGAAATTTCGTCCTCGAAATTTTTTCATACCTGTAGTCTCGAAGAGCTGGGGATATTTTTGCTTCATTTCTTCCTCTAGTTCCCAAGTAGCTTCTCTTTCTGAATGTTGACTCCACTGTACCTTGACATAAGGAATATTGCGACGTCTCAGCACTTGTTCTTTACGGTCTACGATCCGTATAGGATATTCTTCATATGATAGATCTTTTCTGGCTTGTACTGGTTCTAGTTTCACGATGTGACTTGGATCTGGTAAATATTTCTTTAACATAGAAATATGAAAAATATTATGTACTCCTGCAAGTGAAGGGGGTAAGGCAAGTCGATAAGCCACCTCACCAATTCTTTCTAAAATCTCAAACGGACCCACATATCTAGGATTCAATTTGCCACGAATGGCAAATCTTGAGATTCCTTTTGAAGGAGATACTTTGAGAAACACATGGTCACCGACTTGAAATTCTAATTTCCGTCTCCTGTTATCTGCATAACTTTTCTGTCTGCTTTGTGCTGCCCGTAGTCGTTCTTTAATTAATTGAATCTTCTCGACTACTTGTTGAACAAGTTCGGGACCCAATATTCTTCGCTCACCGATATCATCCCAGTGAATCGGTGATCGACATCTTCTACCATATAAAGCTTCGTAAGGTGCCATACCAATGCTAGCCTGATAACTGTTATTGTAAGCGAACTCAATCAAAGGTAGATGCTCATCCCATGAACTCTTCATATTCAAAATACAGGTTCTCAACATATCTTCTAAGATCTGAATAGTTCTCTCTGACTGACCATCAGTCTGTGGATGAAAAGCTGTACTGAAGTTCAATTTTGTTCCTAATGCCTTGTGCAAGCTCTTCCAGAACTGTGATACAAATCTGGTGTCTCGATCCGATACGATGGTCACTGGAATTCCATGTAGTCTTACAATTTCTTTCATATATAACTTTGCTAGTCTTTCCAAGGTAAATCCAACTCTAATTGGAAGAAAGTGTGCAGACTTTGTCAATCGATCCACAATCACCCAGGCTGCATCATTTTTACTGGGAGTCTTTGGTAGTCTAGTTACAAAATCCATAGTGATATGTTCCCACTTCCAAACTGAAATATCAAAAGGTTGAAGTAGCCCTGCAGGTCTCTGATGTTCAGCTTTAACTTGTTGACACACCAAACATTGAGCCACGAATTGAGCGATCTCTCTCTTCATATTATTCCACCAGTACATTTCTTTTAAGTCTCTATACATCTTGGTACCTCCCGGATGAACTGTATAACCGGTCTGATGTGCCTCCTGAAGTATTTCATGCTTGAGTGCTGAATCATTGGGTACGCAAATCCTATTTTCGAACCTTAACGAACCGTCTTCATGTATCTTGAATTCAGATTGAACACCAGCTTCCACTGAATTTCTTATTTTTATTAGTTGTGGATCATTATTCTGGGCAACTGAAATTCTTTCAATGAGTGTTGGCTGAACCCTCATGTTGGCTAACCGTACTGTTGAGTCATATATTCAGATGTCTAATTCCAATTTTCTTATATCCTTTAATAATTGACTTTGGTGTGTGATTAAAACCGCTAAATTTCCCATAGATTTTCTACTAAGGGCATCAGCAACAACATTAGCTTTTCCCGGATGATAATGGATTGTTAAATCATAATCCTTTAATAGTTCTAACCACCTTCTCTGTCTCATGTTTAATTCTTTCTGTGTAAAAATGTACTTCAAACTCTTATGATCTGTAAACACTTCACACTGCGCACCGTATAAGTGATGTCTCCAAATTTTTAGGGCAAAAATCACTGCAGCTAATTCCAAATCATGTGTCGGATAATTCTGTTCATATGGTTTCAATTATCTTGAGGTATAGGCTACTACCTTACCATGTTGCATTAATACACATCCGAGTCTCTTTTTAGATGCATCACTATATATTGTGAAACCTTCATCTCCTGTTGGTATAGTAAGGATAGGGGCCGAAACTAATCGTTGTTTAAATTCTTGGAAACTCTGTTCACAATCTTCAGACCACTCGAATTTAACCCCTTTTTGAGTAAGACGAGTCAAAGGTGCAGCTATGCAGGAAAATCCTTCTACAAATCATCTGTAATATCCTGCCATTCTCAGAAAACTTCGAATCTCAGAAATATTTGTAGGTCTGTTCCACTGCATCACAGCTTCCACTTTTGTTGGATCCACAGAAATTCCATCTTTAGATACGATGTGTCCTAAAATGGCTATTTTGTCCAACCAAAATTCACACTTCTTAAATTTGGCATAAAGTTTTTCTTTCCTCAATATTTGTAGCACACACCGTAAATATTCTTCATGCTCCAATTTACTTCTTGAATATATCAAGATATCGTCAATAAATATGACAATAAATTTATCAAGATAGGATCTGAATATTATGTTCATTAAATCCATAAAGACTGCTGGAGCATTGGTTAACCCAAAAGGCATCACTAAAAATTCATAATGTCCATAACAAGTTCTAAATACCGTCTTGGGTATGTCCTCTATTTTGATTTTTAACTGATGATACCCTGAATGAAGATCAATTTTAGAAAAGACTTGTGCACCTTGCAACTGATCAAACAAATCATCAATTCGAGGTAGAGGATACTTATTTTTGATAGTATTTTTATTCAATTCTCTATAGTCGATACAAAATCTCATACTACCATCTTTTTTCTTCACAAATAAGATTGGAGCTCCCCAAGGAGATACACTGGGTTTTATAAAATCTTTATCCAATAAATCCTGTAATTGATCTTTTAACTCCTTTAACTCCATAGGGGCCATTCTGTAAGGAGCTTTAGAAATCGGTCTGGTATTAGGTGCCAACTCAATGGTAAATTCAATTTCTCTATCTGGTGGTAGTCCGACTAGATCATCAATGAATACATCCAAAAATTCATTTACGATAGGAATATCCTATAACTTCAATTCATCATGTTCTTTATTCTTTATTGATACTAGGTAACCTCTATATCCCTTTCTTATCATCTGTCTAGCTTGTACAAGTGAAATAATATGTGGAGGGGTGGTTCCTGTACTTCCATCAAAACTAAAAGTTAATTCTCCCGGTATGTGAAAGTTCACTCTCTTTCCATGACAATCCACAGAGGCATGATAAGTAGCCAGCCAATCCATTCCTAGAATGACATCGAAATCATGCATATCCAGGACCACCAAATCTGTCGATAATTCTCTTTCTCCTATCTTGATACTACAGGACTTGCACACACTTTCGGTACTCAAAATACCACCTACTGGTGTCTCAACATATAATTTGGTTTTCATGGGTTCACAACCTATATCATGCTGTCTAATAAAAGTAATGGATATAAAAGAGTGTGTAGCACCAGAATCAAACAAAACTGAAGCATGAATACCAGATACAGGAATGGTACCTGTCACCACAGCATTGGAGGCCTGAGCATCCTGTTGTGTGAGTGCATAGATTCTTCCTTGAGTTTTCGGCCTTTGACCTCCGTCCTTTGCTTGTGTTGATCTATTTTCATCCATCTGGGGGCAATCTGCAATCTTGTGTCCTTTCTGTCCACATCTAAAACACGAACCGATATTCCATGGATAATTAGAAGTCTCATGCTCTCTTCGGCCGCATCTCAAACATCTAGCTGCCACATTCTCACGATTCTTATCAGTTGCTGGCTTCTTTGCTGGAACCTTATTGTTCTGATTTCGTCCTTGAGTTCCATTAAACCTATTTCTCTTCTTCTGATTCTGTTCACGCTCTGCATGAGCTTCATTAGCTTCTCTCTCAATTATTAGAGCTTTATTTACAACTGAGGCATAGGTAGTTAGCTCATAGGGTACAACCTATTTTTTGATTTCTGTCTTCAGTCTCATTTCAAATTTGTGTACTCTGTCTTGCTCAATCTCAACTAATCTTGGAACAAACTTGGCTAACTCCATGAATTTAGCTTCATATTCTGCAACGAATCTGTTTTCCTGTTTCAGGTGAATGAACTTCTGTTCTTTCTTTATTCTGACACTTCGGAGGAAATACTTATCGAAGAATTCATCTCGAAATCTCTCCCAAGTGAGTGGTATCCCATCGTGCTCATATTTTTGTTCCAGTATACGCTACCAGTTGTATGCCTCACCTTGTAACAGATATGCTGTATAGCAGATCTTCTCTTCATCGTGGCATTCTTGTACGGTGAAAGCCTTCTCCATTTTCATAATCCAGTTATCTGCTTCTAGTGGCTCGATGGTCCCTTTGAAGGCTGGAGGAGCTAGCTTCTTAAATTCGACGATATTGTTTCTCTGCATCGGATGTTCTCCATGTCCAGGTATCGATGGAAATTGCTGACGTGGCTGTGCATGTTGTTGTTGAAGTAACTGTTGCTGTGTTTGAACTACTCCGATCAGAGTTTGCATTAGTTGAGTCATGTTCGGCTCCTCCTGTACTGTCGGAGTATTTCCGGTAGGATCATGGATTCCCTCCTGCTGAGTTGTGCCACTGTTTAATTGGGGAGTATTATCGCCAAGTGGATTTGATGTCCCTCCTACCGCTCCTTGAATATTTCTTGCTCGTCGTGGAGGCATATTGACTTATGATAAATTTGAGATAATAACTTATCCTTAATAAGGTTATAAACTTTACTTGAGACAGGTCAGCTCATAATCATCATAACTAACCTTTCAATTTCCTAATGTCTACCCATCACTCGCTCACTCTATTCTACATGTCTCTATCTATCTACTTATGCTCTGATACCATAATAATTGTCACGCCCCCGACCCGAGATTCGAATCGAGGGTCATGGCAACCACCGCATACTTATAGAATACTTTTCCCATAAGCATGCAAGGCATCTCATCATGATATCTTCACAAATAGTTAAATAAATTTTTCAATATTTAATAATTAAACCTTAGTTCAGATAACAAATCAAAACTCAGTGTTCAAAAGAAAATAACTGTCTGAGAAAGTCAGCACTAAAAACAAAACTAAAAGTCTTGAATCAGTTCTGAGAAAATCCTAAATCAATGAACTAACTCCATCTCTAATCGCTCTCCCAACCGAAATTCCGCATCATGCTAATTTTTTGGATCTGTAAGAAAAACATAAAACTTATCATGAGCTAAATAGTCCAGTAAGCAGTGTATACTTTTAACTGGATAAATCAGGCAATTAATACTATGCATAATAATTTACTGATAACAAATCAATATGTAAATTTATGGAATCATATTCATACTGTCAACTATATATAAAAGTCAATTCATCATAATTTCCAATTATGCTTTTCATCTTAAATTCATCAATTTTCTTAAGTTCTTCTTACCAACCATGACTATGACCATATTATCCCTATAGTAGGATCATAATACCGCATATTTGCTTACGGTGGGCTGCGAATCATCTGGCAGCCAAGTCCTTTGGAACCGCTGGTCTCGCTGGTGGTTTTGTCGCTGGTCTATCTGGCGACATGTCGCTGGTCTCACTGGCGACATAAATCCTCAGGACAGTCAATTTCCAACGTATATGCCCCCATTGGTGGGGTCCTCAACACAGTCAGATTGTCAATTTTATATTATCTTCCAATTCATATATTATTTTTAAAATAATATAAATAAATGATATTTGAGTCAAATCAACCATATCATTCTTTGTGATCATACATCATCATAATAGTTATTCAACAAATAACTTCAATCATAAATAATTTTCTACAATTAACTTTATTCATAAATAATTTCAACAATTAATTCAATAAATAATTTTAATCACAAGCATGCATAAATTATTTAATTCATAATTTACCAGATAAATTCAGTAAAAGTAAACACTACTTACCTTAAAAGAAAGTCCAAACTAGAAATTTTAGGGATCTCGAAAATCCTTCTTTGAACCTGATATGTTAAATATCATATTTTAAATCAAAATTTCATCGAATTAAAAATAACTAAATTGTTAAAGTCTAATGTCCCCACGAGGATCAATTTGTCGACAGCATCCAGGGTTTTTCGAACTAATCCATGGATACCCTAATTTTATTTATTTATTTTTATTTTTTATTGCTAATTTAATTAATTTTTTTTTAATTAATTAATTCCATAAATCCTAAAATCTAAAGAGAGAGAGAGAGAGAGAGAGAGCAAAGAGAGTTTCTCTCTCTGCCCCTTTTTTTTTTCTTTTTCTTCTTTTTCTTCTTTTTTTTTTCTTTTCCTTTTCTTCTTTTTCTTCTTTTTTTTTCTTTTCCTTTTCTTCTTTTTCTTCTTTTTCTTCTTCTTCTTCTTCTTCTCACGTCGGAATAGGGGACCCTTGGTCCTCCGACCTTGATCGGCCGTTCGGGCCGCGGCCGCCACGGCGGAGGCCGACGGCAGAGGGGGGCCACTCCCCCGGTCACGGAGGAGCGTGGTCGGTGATCGATTTCGATCGCCGGCGTCGGAAAATTCAAGGAAAAGAGATCCAAAAATAGAGTCTCTTTCCCGACTGTAGATCGGCGACACTCATCACCGGCAGCCTCAATCAAAAATACGAAAAGAAAGGAAAGGAAGGCTCACCCCCGGCCTCCGATGACCTCACCGACGAGAAATCACGGTGAGAAACCCAACAGTGCCCGCGGCTCTTCTTCAGGAAAATCGAAGAGAAAGAGAGGGAGAATAGGCCGATGGTCGATCTCAAGGGGAAGGGGGTATTCTTATAGGGAACCCCAGGACTCCGAGGGGTCTTAGGAGTCCGATTTTGCCTGGATTTCGCCGGAGAAGAAGACTCCTATCGGGAGTCTTCTTCCCGATTTTACTCTATTTTTTTTTTTTTTTTTTTTTGGGCTTTGGGTCTGCTGGATTGGGCTGGGTTTTGGGCTATAACACCATACATCAAAAATTTTTCTTATGCGTGAGATATATTTTTGTATGCAAAAGACCAAGTGGCATCCCATGAGATGGGATGCCCCTTCCTCATCCTTATCCAATATAAAATTTTTCCATAGTAAAATTATTCTTTCAAGAATGATGATTTCATTTTAAGCACAGAGGAGTCCTCCTATGGCTAAATCATCTTTTGGTTTAATCATGAAAATTGGTTAAAGTTGGAAGACTAGCCAAATCTATCCATGCGCCCAACCAAGAGTCCATATTGTTAAGGACTCTAATCTAAATGTTAATTATCAAATTTTTTCCATTCCATTCTGAAGCTAGCACCTTCATTTTGGTCCCTTCGATGGCCAAAAGTCACTGATGAGTGGTGGAGAAAAAAATACACCAAAGAAAGCTTTGCGATGCATCGAAGAATCATCGAGAAAAATATTCTGAAGAGTCTTTCTGTGCGAAGCATCTCTCAGATTTTTTCTTGATGATTGCCATGTGTCAAAAAATTTTAGATAGGTGTGGGATTTCATCAGGGGGTGTGAAAATTTTGATGGATGAGAGATGGCACGTGGAGAGGGCGTGCGTCATTTTCGAAGGCAACCCATCACTAACTATTTAAAGGGGGCTATGCTGGGGTTTCAATTCATTCAGATTTCTAATTCCATTCCTTCTTTCTTACATACTCTCTCAATTGTTTAATTAGTCTCTTTCTTCTCTTATTAGGATAAGTTCAAACATAGTAAGGACAAGTCCGATTTTAGGACAAGAGCCTCGGAAGAGATATAAGGAAGATAAGGAGAGAAGAAAGGTAGGGATAGGAAGGATAGGAGGAGAGGAAGAATGTCTTAAGGTCCTGCTATCCAAAAAAATTCTCAGAGTAAAAATTTTGAAGGAGAAATCATCCTAAAGAGTTGGTGTCCTGATCATAGCCCTATATGGATCACCGTTGGAGGACAAAGACTTGGGCACCTGGTGGAGGTTCTATCAGAATTTTAGAATAAGTGATTCAAGTATTCTTCTATAGCTTGAATTTTATTATAAATATATGATTGTTAATCATCAAGGAGGTATTGATTTAAGAGTTTATTATTTAAAATTTTATAGTTTAAATTTTTGAAATCCATTATGCTTCCGCTGTGCAAGTCCACCCTGAAACCCTACACATACAACTCTTTTAAATTGAGGAGTATGGATTGAGTATCCATATTTTTATGTTGTCTCTGTAATTCATTACTCATAGAGGCCAATATGATATATTTGACAATCAAGCTGTCATTCTTTCACATCCTATATATGGATATCTCTTCTTCAATGGCATCGTCTCTAACTTCTTGTGGTTCAGGGATATCAAGAATATAGGAAAGCTTCTCCTGAGTGAGCACTATTTTTAAATTCTTCAACTAATCCATGCAATTAGGATCGATCAATTTGTTAAAATTTAAAATTTCTTGCAATGATAATGAAGATGCTATTATAGAATTTTAATCTATGTTAAATAAAGAACAATACATAAGCAACCACTTATGATGACATGCACAATTAAATAATTTTTTTTGTTTAATTATGTCTTCTACTATTTTATCGAACATCATAACTCTCTTTTATAATGAACAGAACATATAAAATATTTATCTTAGTGGGGCTGAAATCCTAATTCCTCATAAAGATCTTGTGATAAAACAACAAACCTTTATGAGTTTATAGGTTGGAAACTCTTTCCAATTACATCTTATGCAATTCTCAGCTTTATCTTGATCTCTAAAATATTAATAGCCTTGTGGTAATACAACAAACTATAATATTTTAGTTAAGTAAGATCCTTCATTATCAAATAGTTAAATTTGAATATAACTATCCTTGTGGTAACACAATAAAGTAGCCAACCCAAAATTACCGTGAGCATCTTATATGCACTAGGACTATATTATATTAGTCCCATAGCAAGTCTTGTGGTAACATAACAAACCTGATATGGTTTGTGATATAACTTTGACCTAGCATGAAGGAAGGCCTCTAGTAGTATTTTCAATATTAAGATTTTATTCAATTTTAAGATCTCTTAACCAAATTGGCCAGGTAAGTAGGTGGGGGTCCTCCTGTTGCTTTCCTTAGATACTAATAAATTGGCCAAGTCAGTCAACAGAACCAATTAAAGAACCATCTTTAGCACTTTTCTAGTCACCAACTGATCAATTGATCAAGAATTGGTTAGTCCATAGTTGCTGTCACTACCACTGAATATAATTTTATGAGGACTTTGTTGGAAACAGTGTCCCAAAGCCAATCGTCAGCCTGTTGACGGTTATGCTCTTTGTTGTATCAGTACATAAATTATAAATAAATAAAAGTTATTTTGGTATTTTTCATCACAAATTATCATCTTCTAATGAACTCTTGTGTTGTGGTGAAATCCTTAGGACTATTTAGACTCGACAAAGGAGGATTTGTCGTTTAGTCCTTAAATCTATTCGCGATCAAATGATACGTTGTTACCAAGGACTATAATATTTATCGAGCATAGGTCGTTGTGTGCCATATAGGTTGGTTGTCCTCTTAACCAAGGAGTGTGGAGATACTGGTATGGCATACAGGTGATATGTAAGGGTACATCTGCACTGAACATGACCGACTCCGGAGCTATCTCTGCTGTCAAGATTTGTTCCGATGGGATATGGGTATAAATATCCCTCCGACCTGAGACCGCCACGGTGACTTGTAAGTAACTCACTACACTTAGGCACTGGACTACCTAAATTTCTAATTCAGTGACGGAAGGCTGCTGGGTGTAGTCAAGTACTTGACTTGTCGGTGTGTGTGTCAAGATGGGATTGACCACTCCAGTTCAGGAGCTGTGTACAGTCGTGTTTCAATTTAGCAAAATCTTGACCAGAGTAGTCCTGGTGAGGAGTCACAGGACTGATTGAGTTGAGCATGACTCGGATGATTTAATCAGGGTTGACAGTTTAACCCTGAGTCATCCTAAACACAGGGGTCAAAAGGGATGAATTATACAGTAACCATATTCACGTTGGTTCTGAGTATTGCAATTGTGACTATTCAACCTATCTGGACATCGGGTACCATTGCTAGATAGTCACTTTGATTAGTAAAGGAATTGGTTCCTGTGCTACCGGCTTAGGTTCGAACCTGTGGGGTCACACACATTAGAGATTCCTATCTGATCTGATGGCTGATGATGAGTCCTAATATTTGTAGACTATGAGTCCTACGTGTCTGGAGCTCTGTGATCAAAAATCAAAATTCTCTGGTCACAAGTCCCACACATTTTGGGTACCGGGGTCAAGAGTCCCACTGGTTTGGGACTTTTCGATCAAAGTTTCATATTGATAGACTTTGATATCCGATTGCCCATCGAATTTGGACTCAATATTTATGAGAGGTTTAATTAGTAATTTGATCACTAATTAACTCAATTTGATTGAGTAATTATTTTTGGATCAAGTCCAATTGAATTAAATTCAGTTGGGTTTGACCCGATTAGGTTAAGAGTTGACCTAATCATCGAGATGGTTTGGTCCCTGATTTGTTCAGGGGTTGGACTTAGTCAATTTCTGATTTGATTAGAATTTTATTGAGCCTAATTAAGCCTAATTAAGTTGGGTTTAGCTTAGTCTAATTGTGCTTAACCTATTTTGATTAGGTTGGTTCAATTTGGATGAAACCATCTTTTGAATTTAACTCCTTGCGCCACCTCACATATCTGTGCCCATTTGAATTCACAAGAAGGAACTTCTCATGAATTTTTTCTCACACAAAGGCCTCCCCACGCCCCACTTTTGTGTGCCTTATGGGTGGATAAGGATGATTGGTTGGTCATTCAAATTCAAAAGAAAGTTTGAATTTGAATGAGCAACCAATCCTTGCGCCATATCCTTATCTTCTTTAGTGCGCCATATTTTACACGAGAAAATGTTTCTCGTGAAAACACTCCATACACAAATGAAGCCACGCCCCTTCTCTTCTCATGCCCAAGTGGATAGGGATGAGTTGGTTTTCGTTTGAATTCAAATTTGATTTGAATTCAAATGTGTAACCACTTGTCTTTATCCTCTCACACGGATAAGACACGTTTTGAACTATTTTAAAAGAGATAGAGAGGTGGGGTGTGCATAAAAAAAAAAATTTGAGAGAGAAAGTGGGGCGTGAGGAACTCTTGTGCATGAGTGGGAAGTCTAAAACTTCTGAGAGAAAAAGAAAGAAAAGAAAGAAAATTGGGTGCAGGGTTTTCAGTGTGTTCCCTAGGGTTTCAGCCTAGGGTTCGGGAAGTGAGAAGGTGAGCTACGAGTGTCGTGAACCCACCAAATTTTAGAGAGATCTTTAACATCCTCTCAAGCACATATATTGATGATCCAGAATATCCGAAGAATCAACAGACATCGATCGAAGAAGTTCGATCAGCATCGGCCATCGAAAGGGCTCTACAATGAGCTAGCACCCGTGAGGAGCCGATCAGATCGGGAGCCTCGTGTGGACGATCCACAGAGGTCAGGCATACTGTGTGGCTATGTCGCAATGATCAGACTCTCCCGACGGTGATCAGATTACGGTGATCTACTCCCCGCACAAAGGTATTATGTTTTGAACACATTACAGTAAAGTGTTTACTGTTCAAATTCGAATTTCAAATTTAAATGCATGAATACTATATATCATATTTAGATCCTAGTGTAGGATAAATACATATTAATTAATTAGATTAATTAATATTTTTCACTGTAAAATCATAATTTTGAAAAAGTTTTAAAATTACCATTTTACTCCTGCACTGAATTTTGTATCAAATGGTATCAGAGCGGGTTCTAAGATATGATATATGAATTTGCATGCATAGATTAAGTTGTAATCTAAAAGTTTAAATTTGAAATTTGAAATTCAAAATTTGAAATTTGAATTTTGAAATTTGAAATTCAAAATTCAAAATTCAAAAATTTGAAATTCAAAATTTGAAATTTGAAATTTGTTTGAAATTTCAAATTTAAAATTCAAAATTTAAAATTCAAAATTTGAAATTTAAAAATTTGAAATTTAAAATTTATTTGAAATTTGAAATTCAAAAATTTAAAATTTGAAATTTAAATTTTAAAATTGGTATATTTAGATATACATGATCCAAGTAGCAAGTAATTAGATTGGGTTGGTTGCCATGACCGTCCGATCATAGGAGAAAAGTAAGGTTTAAAGGCCCTCTCCTCCCATTCGATGGGGTCTCCTATGGCAGTAGGGGTGCCGCTGCAATTATATCCCATGCAGATGAAGCAGCGAAAGGACTTAATTGTAAAGGTTCAATTCTAAAATTTATCATGAATATGTTAGATTAGATCTAAAGGAATATTCATGATTTATTTTGATTGAGTTATTTTATGTTATGTAATTAGCAATAGGATTGCTATTTATGAAATATGCTGATCTATTTGTGAAATGAGTCAACATATTTGGTGAACAAAAAATAAAACCTTCAAATTTGAAAATTATTTTCGAAAAGCCAAACCCTGACCCATCAGCCCAAATACTTAATTAAAAGAATTAAGTATTGTGAAGTTGGTCTAGAATTGTGAATTAAGACCTAAGACAATTGCATAAACTTGTAGGTCAATGGGTTAGATGGATTAGATCCATAATTGGGTTAGACCTAAGGTTAGCTTAAAGAAATGGACTAAATTAGAGTAATTGGTCAAATCTAATCAAAAGTTGAATTAGATTAGGTCAAGGACACTCTAGACTCAACTCCAATAGTTGTAGTTGAATGGGTCTATGTCTTTAACTAGACCAAGATGGATTTAATTCATGGCTATGCGGTGGAACCCTATTTACTAAGTTGATCAAATTAAAACTAATGAACCGGTTGGTGTCTAAGGTAAGTTCGGAAGTTTGACCAGTGGTTCTTAAGTGGGAGCTACTCACATTGATTCGATCTCTGACGAATTAATGGCTTATCCCCACCACTGATCTCACTTACCTGGCCAACTTGGTGAGTTAGATTTTGATTAGATCATTTGGTGATTAGGGCTCACCCATGTCATTAGATAAATCAGTGTGACTGATTTAGGTGCTCCTAATGCCGGCTTTAATTAAATCCTTTTAATCTGACTTGATGAAATCAGTGGGAGGATTGAAATTAGCTGGTTAATTTCTTCTTTTCTATCTCTTAATAAAATCTTCAAAATTATTAGGTCCCTAAAATGATTAAGTTATAGTGATAACTAAGTCATAGCCTCCTATTAAGTGAGTGATAATGAGTCCATTAGTTTAATAATCATTGGAGGCCCAAAGGCCTGGTGCTTATTGACTAATAGAATTATCATTCAAAGTATGATAATTTGGTTTGAGTCTTTCTGATGGTGGTCAGGTTGGCCGGTCAAAGTCGGGCCTGATCATTTATTGGCCCAATTCACTAAATCAAGTCATGTTAATGGTTGGACCTAACCAGATCTTTTCAGTGGAGTTCAAAGCCTACTGATTAGGTTCTGGGGTAAAATTGATTACTAGAAGTTGTTTAGAGAAACAACTGGTTATGAATCTACCCATAGATGCACATGGGTTGACCAACCAAAGTTGGGCTCGTGTGTAGTCTGTGTGGATTTTAGTACCCACTAAGGAATTAAAGTAATTCTTCAAATTAGAGGTTGAGGCTATCAGTTCGTAAAAATATTAAGAGAAACTTTAGACTAAAGTCTAAGTCTTTAGTATTAATAATTTATGTACTAATAGAGGTCTGATTTTCTTTTATGCAGCTATGGCCACTACCCTGTCGCTCCGGTCATTATTAGATAATGACAAGCTCATGGGATCTAATTTTGATAGCTGGTATCGAAAATTAAAAATCATCCTTGAGCATGAGCAGATCCTTTATGTAGTAACGGATCCGACATTCGAGGAGCCAGCCCCGAACGTTAGAGGGACGGTCCGAGACACTTACCAGAAGTGGCTTAATGACCGCACCACCATTCGGTGCATAATGCTGGTGGCAATGAATGATGAGTTCAGCCATAGGTTTAAGAATGCCCAACCACAGGAGATGTTTCAAATGTTGAATGACTCCTTTGGCATGCCTGACGACGTTGAAAGGCACAAAACTAGTTGTGCCATTTTCAATGCTCGGAAGAAGGATGGGGCCTTAGTCACTGATCATGTACTGTACATGATCAAAATGATTGAGCACCTAAGTAAACTGGGCTTTCCCTTGCACGAGCAGCTCGGTAAGGATGCAATCCTTAATTCATTGCCCAAGTCCTTCCTCCCCTTCCTTACTCATTTTCGAATGACAAAGCCTGCAGTGAACTACTACGGCTTGTTGAGATTGCTGCAGAACTTTGAGAAGGACCACCAGCTCCATAAGGAGTCGGTGAATGTTATGGGAGGGTCTTCTTCTGGTCGTCGACCCTTTGAGAAAGGAAAGAAGAACAAGAAGAAGAAGAACAAGAAGGTGCAGCCGCATGCTGGGATGTCTGCACAGGGTCAGACCAAGAAGTGCAAGCCCGACCAGAGCCAGGCAGAGTACTTCTTTTGCAAGAAGCAGGGGCACTGGAAGAAAAACTATCCTCTATACATTGCCTCCCTGGATCCAAATAGGCCGAAGAAGAAGCAAGGTAATTATATGATAACACCTTGTAACTTTTTCATTTGTGATACTACTACCTGGGTATTGGATACCGAAAGCCCTTATCATATTTGCAATTCGATGCAGGGTTTGCAGGTCAGTAGGAGATTTGATGATGGCGAGAGGTTCCTGAACGTTGGAGATGGAAGCAAAGTTTCAGTTCTAGATTTAGGAATCATGAACCTTGTAATCAGTTCTTGTAATATAATTTTGCGTGAATATCACTATTGTCCAAGCTTTTTATTAAATATTATTTCTGTAGGCCTTTTGGCCATGTACGGTTATCAATTTTTAATAAAAAAAATATTTACAATATCATTTTGAATGGTGTTACAATGTTTGTTGGACAAATAAATAATAGAATTTACTTACTGTCACAGCCTGTTAATATGGTTCAAACCTCCGGTAAACGTCCTAGAATAGATAATGTGTCAGAAGTCTACCTTTGGCACTATAGGCTAGGTTATATCAATAAGAACAGGATAAACAGGTTGGCTCAAGAAGGAATTCTTGAAGTTGGTGATTGTGAATCACTTCCAACCTGTGAGTCCTGTCTTCTTGGAAAGATGACCAAGTCACCTTTTACTGAAAAAGGTGAGCGAGCCAGTGAACTCTTGGGTTTGGTACATTATGATGTATGTGGACCCATGAGCTCAAGTGCAAGAGGTGGATATTTCTACTTCATAACCTTCACAGACGACCTATCGAGGTATGGGTATGTCTATTTAATGAAGCATAGGTCGGAGTCGTTTGAAATGTTCAAACTATTTTGAAATGAGGTAGAAAAATAAACTGGAAAGTATATTAAAACTCTTCGATCTGATCGAGGAGGTGAATACCTTTCCAATGAGTTTTTGACATATTTAGGAGAGAATGGGATTCTCTCTCAGTGGACTCCTCCTGGAACACCACAGCATAATAGTGTGTCTGAAAGGAGGAATCAGACCTTGTTAGACATGGTCCGATCCATGATGGGGTTTGCTGGTCTGTCAATCTCTCTCTGGGGATATGCACTCGAATTGGCTTGTTACCTTCTAAATAGGGTTCCGAGTAAGTCTGTAACCAAAACACCATATGAGTTATGGATAGGACGTAAGCCAGTACTCTCGCACCTTAGAGTTTGGGGGTGTCCGGTTTATGTTAAACGTTTAATTACGGACAAGCTTGGACCTAGGTCTGACAAGTGTAATTTCATAGGGTACCCAAAAGAGACCAAAGGGTATTATTTCTACCTAGCTGATGAGCAAAAGGTGTTTGTCAGCCTTAAGGCAATCTTTTTAGAAAAGGAGTTCCTTGGTGAAGGGACTGTTGCCTCTAAGGTCGAACTTGAAGAAGTTCGGCAGGTGAAAAAACTGACATAAGTAGCGAAACCTGAACCGGATTTGATTAGATCAGATCCGGAGCCCATTGTTCCTGCACCCTTAAGGCGGTCTAGTAGAGTACCACGTCAACTGCACAAATACTATAGTTTCTTGGTCTGGGATGGTGATCCTATCGAACTTGATGAAAATAATGAGGATCCGATCACCTACATGGATGCAATGCAGAGACCTGACTCTGAGAAATGGCTAGAGGCCATGAAATCCGAAATAGAGTCCATGAAGGTCAACGATGTGTGGACAGTGGTTGACCCACCCGAAGGAGTAAAACCCATAGGGTGTAAATGGGTCTTCAAGAGGAAGAGGGGCGCAGACGGAAAGGTGGAAACCTATAAAGCCCATCTGATTTCCAAGAGATATCGTCAACGTTATGGTATAAACTATGATGAGACGTTTTCTCTTGTGGCAATGCTCAAATCCATTCGGATTATGCTTGCGATAGTTGCCCATCTGGACTATGAAATCTGGCAGATGGATGTGAAAACAGCTTTCCTAAATGGAGAGCTGGACGAAGAGGTGTATATGATACAACCTGAAGGATTCACATCCATAGATGAGTCTAAGATATGCAGGCTATAGAGGTCCATTTATGGACTTAAGCAGACAACCCGGAGTTGCAACATACGTTTTGATAGGATGATCAAGACGTATGGCTTCGTTAAGAATGGAGAAGAGCCCTACATTTATAAGTGGGCTAATAATCCAGTTGTGGTATTTCTTGTATTGTATGTGAATGACATTCTCTTAATCGGGAATGATGTCCCTGCATTATAAGGAATAAAGATTTGGCTGTCATCACAATTCTCCATGAAGGATCTGGGAGAAGCTTCCTACATCCTAGAGATGAGGATCTATAGGGATAGATCTAAAAGATTGCTTGGCATATCCCAGTCCACGTACATTGATACTATACTGAAAAGGTTCAGCATGGAGAATTTCAAGAAAGGCTATCTACCGATAGGCCATGGAATTTTTCTCTCAAAGAGGGATTGTCCGACAACACCTCAAGAGAGAGAGCGTATGGGTAGAATTTCATATGCTTCAGCAGTGGGATCTATCATGTACGCTATGACATGTACACGACCAGATGTGGCATACTCACTAGGGGTAGTGAGTAGATACCAATCTGATTCAGGAGAGAATCACTGGAAGGTTGTTAAAACCATCTTGAAGTATTTAAGAAATACTAAGGACCAGTGGCTTGTTTATGGTGAATCAGACTTGAGACTTATAGGGTTTACAGACTCTAATTTTCAGTCTGATCACGATGACAGTAAGAGTATGTCGGGATTTATTTTTACCCTTAATGGTGGGGCTGTCTGCTGGAAGAGTTCCAAGCAGCACACAGTGGCTGATTCAGTTTGCGAGGTGGAGTATGTCACTGCATCAGATGCTGCCAAAGAAGTGGTGTGGCTGAAAAAATTCATCACCGAGCTCGAAGTAGCACCCTCCCTTGTTGGTCCAATTTTGCTCTACTGTGACAGCTCTGGAGCCATTGCTCAGGCGAAGGAACCGAAGGCACACCAGTGGACGAAGCATATTCTGCACCGCTACCATCTCATCCGAGAAATCATGGATCGAGGTAACGTCGACCTTCAGAAGATCGACGGGAAGGAGAACCTGGCCAACCCATTCACTAAAGCCATTGCGGTGAAGGAGTTCAATGACTTCAAGTCGAAGATGGGTATTAGATACTGCACCGATTGGCTTTAGGCCAAGTGAGAGATTGTTGGGAATAGTATCCCAAAGCCAATTGTCAGCCTGTTGACGGTTGTACTCTTTGTTGTATTAGTACATAAATTATAAATAAATAAAAGTTATTTTGGTATTTTTCATCACAAATTGTCATCTTTTAATGAACTCCTATGTTGTGGTGAAGTCCTTAGGACTATTTAGACTCGACAAAGGAGGATTTGTCATTTAGTCCTTAAATCTGTTCACGACCAAATGATACGTTGTTACCAAGGACAATAATGTTTATCGAGCATAGATCATTGTGTGCCATGTAGGTTGGTTGTCCTCCCAACCAAGGAGTGTGGTTATCGAGCAAAACCTTGGTCAGGGTAGTCCTAGCGAGGAGTGACAGGACTGATTGAGTTGAGCACGACTCGGATGATCTAATCAAGGTTGACAGTTTAACCCTGAGTCATCCTAAACACAGGGGTCAAAAGGGATGAATTATACAGTAATCATATTCACGTAGATTCTGAGTATTGCGATTGTGACTATTCGACCTATCTGGATGTCGGGTACCATTGCTAGATGATCACTTCGATTAGTACAGAAATTGGTTCCTGTGCTACCGGCTTAGGTTCGAACCTGCGGGGTCACACACATTAGAGGTTTCTATTTGATCTGATGGCTGATGATAAATCCTAATGTTCATAGACTTTGAGTCCTACATGTCTGGGACTCTATGATCGAGAATCAAGATTCTCTGATCACAAGTCTCACACATTTTGGGTACCAGGGTCAAGAGTCCCACTGGTTTGGGACTCTTCGATCAAAGTTTCATATTGATGGACTTTGATACACGATTGCCCATTGGATTTAGACTTAATATTTATGAGAAGTTTAATTAGTGATTTGATCACTAATTAGCTCAATTTGATTGAGCAATTATTTTTGGATCAAGTCCAATTGAATTAGATTCAGTTGGGTTTGACCCGATTAGGTTAAGAGTTGACCTAATCGTCGAGATGGTTTGGTCCCTGATTTGATCAGGGGTTGGACTTAGTCAATTCCTGATTTGATTAGAATTTTATTGAGCCTAATTAAGTCTAATTAAGTTAGGTTTAACTTAGTCTAATTGTGCTTAACCTATTTTGATTAGGTTGGTTCAATTTGGATGAAACCATCTTTTGAATTTAACTCCCTGTGCCACCTCACATATCTGCGCCCATTTGAATTCACGAGAAGGAACTTCTCGTGAATTTTTCCTCATGCAAAGGCCTTCCTACACTCCACTTTTGTGCACCTTATGGGTGGATAAGGATGATTGGTTGGTCATTCAAATTCAAAAGAAAGTTTGAATTTGAATGAGCAACCAATCCTTGCGCCATATCCTTATCTTCTTTAGCACCCCATATTTTACACGAGAAAATGTTTCTCGTGAAAACACTCCATGCACAAATGAAGCCATGCCGCTTCATTTCTCATGCCCAAGTGGATAGGGATGAGTTGGTTTTCATTTGAATTCAAATTTGATTTGAATTCAAATGTGTAACCACTTGTCTTTATCCTCTCACGCGGATAAGACATGTTTTGAACTATTTTAAAAGAGATAGAGAGGTGGGGCGTGCGTAAAAAAAAAAAAAATTTGAGAGAGAAAGTGGGGCATGAGGAACTCTTGTGCGTGAGTGGAAAGTCTAAAACTTTCGAGAGAAAAAGAAAGAAAAGAAAAAAAATTGGGCGTAGGGTTTTCAGTGTATTCCCTAGGGTTTCAGCCTGGGGTTCGGGAAGTGAGAAGGTGAGCTACGAGTGTCGTGAGCCCACCAAATTTTAGGAAGATCTTGAACATCCTCTTAAGCAAGTCTGCTGACGATCCAGAGCATCCAAAAAATTAGCAGACATCGATCGAAGGAGTTCAATCAGCATCGACCATCGAAAGGGCTCTACAATGAGCTAGCACCCGTGAGGAGCCGATCAGATCGGAAGCCTTGTGTGGATGATCCGTAGAGGCCAGACGTACTGTGTGGCTATGTCACAATGATCAGACTCTCCCGACGATGATCAGATTACGGCGATCTACTACCCGCACAAAGGTATTATGTTCTGAACACATTACAGTAAAGTGTTTACTGTTCAAATTCGAATTTCAAATTTAAATGCATGCATGCTGTATATCATATTTAGATTCTAGTGTAGGGTAAACACATGTTAATTAATTAGATTAATTAATATTTTTCACTATAAAATCATAATTTTAAAAAAGTTTTAAAATTATCATTTTACCCCTGCACTAAATTTCGCATCAGACTTCACTTGGTCTCATGCACATTCTAATATGATCTCATAGTATTAAAAGTAAAATATCCTTTCACGGTTCTTCTTCTTGATTCATATAAGCACCCCTTCCACTATAGTCTTCTATGGCAGGATGGCCTTTACTATGATTCTTGAAGAGTACTAGGCTATTGAAAATTTTAATCCTCTATTAGTACATATCACATATGTATTAAATATACATCAATTCATATCATTATATGAAAATATAATCATGATTATAGCATAATTTAGAGCATGCATACAATCAACATATTAACATATGAATGAACCAAACAAGACTGGCTCTGATACCACTATAGGATTATGATGGTACAATGGAAGTATGAATTTCAAAAGTTTAAACTAAAAAATTCTAAACATTAAATCTTAAATCAAGACTTTCTTGATGATTAACAATCATATAAAATATTTTCATAACATAATTGAAGATATAGAAAAATACCTATAGCGCTATATCTAAATTCTGCTAGAACTTCCAACAGGCACCCAAGTATTCGCCCTCCAACAGTGATCCATACAGGAGCTTGATCAAGATACTCTCTCTTTTAGACAAGTTTCTTCCCTCTGAATTCTTTCTCTAAGAACTCTTCTGGGCAGTAGAACCTCAAGATTTTCTTCCTTCCTCTCCTAGCCTTTTCTTTCTCTATCTTTTTTGTCTCGTTGTCTTCCTTAATTCTCTTCCTAAGCTCTTGTCTTAAAATCAAACTTGTCCTTACTATTTTGGACTTATCCTGACAAAGAAAGGAAGAGACTAATTGGACAACCTAAGAGACTTATTTAAGAAAGAAGAGATTAGAACTCTTAAATGAATGAAACACCCCCTGGCACGCATCCCCTATTTATATTTGGAGACTGGACACCAACCCTATCCACTCAATTTCTCATGCCATTAAATCCTTCTTATGCTGCTCCAAGTTATCTATGACACGTGAAAAAATAAGAGTTATTTTTCAAAAGTCGCTTCACGTAGAAGGACACTTTAGAGAAATAATTCTCTGATGTTTTTCCATGTGTCGCGAGACTTAACTTGGGTGCCATTTTTTTTCCACCATTGATCAGCACTCCATGGCCATCCAAGGGCTCAAAATGGAGGCACCAACTTTAGATCAAGCATGGAAAAATAAGAAGGGAGCGGAGGTTTTAAGAGGTTTTAACCACTTGGACTTTGAGTCCAAGTGGTGCCAATGATAAGGAGGGGCGGCTAGGGTGCAAAACTTATCCAATAATTTGATAACAAATCAGTGATTAAATACTAGAAGGACTCTTATGCACCCATAGAGATCATAAGTCCACACCCCAAAACTAGTTTGCATCAAAATAAAAATGGATAAGCCTTAGGAAGGGGCGTCCCATCCCAGGGACGCAGATGGGATGCCAACCTGATTTTTTTTGCGCACAAAAATACACCATGCATCAAAGAGAGAATCTCTAGTGCATAGGATGCTTGGTTTGTGGTGCCAACACCTTGGCTCAACTAGCTAAGGGTTAACCTATGTTAGACCCAAATTTGGATTGAGTTTAATTGGATTTAATTAGCTCAATTCAGAACCAATTTTGAATCCGATTCAAAACTAGGAGTTAGGGTTTACAATATATGCTAGCATTTTCATCTTGCAAATATGATCTAATCTAATTAGACCTTTGATTAATTTTCTTTGTGTGTGATCTATTGGGTTCTACATCTAGCCAGTAGTAGGTCTAGATGCAAGTTGATCAGATTTGATTAGAATCCAATATAATCGATTTAGGTCCAATCGAGCTAACTTGATTTCAGCAATTAGAATCTTTTCTAATTGATGATCAAATAAAACTCTTTAATTCGATCAAATCTATAAAATAAGATTGATATCTAATAATATATCATGTCTATCCAAAAGATATAAAATTTTGATAGAAATATCAAAAATATCCTTCAGTGATGAGTGACCATGCAATTCGATCTTGCGATAATCTTGCATCCCAAATAAGATTATGGATATAGAATCATGTCAAATCTAATTTCACTTTCATATCTCTCTCAATATTATAATGATGATTTGATTAATAAAATATTAAAAAAAAAATTTAATTTTCATCCTACTTTGATCAAAGACTCCCTGAATCATCATATGATTAGAGCAAGTAGGATGCGAACTCCTCTTACCAAGAGTGATCGATTCTATATTGACCTACTCATAAACTTCATACATAATTCATCATATCTAGAATACCCCATTTATGACTAAGTCATAATTGAGTATGACCAAAATATAGATTCATGTATACAAGGTTCAATGGTAGTCTCAGATCGAAGGACTATATATATAAATCTCTCTATATGAAAACATCTTTTGATGAGTAAGAAGATTTCATAAGATGTTTCTTAACACAGATCAATTCAGTAAACTCATTCTCTAATGAACACCTATATCCTTGTATTGGTATCTCACACAAGTGGTTTATGAGATCAACCATTCTCATCATTGAGCATACAAAGGATGTGCCAATCTATCAAGAATATTGATCCCCTACTCAATACTCCTATAACTAGGAATATTCTAAATTAAGATTTTAGAATTTTAAATCTCATAGGTATGATCTCATCATAACCCTAAAATTATTGTCTTGATTTTATGGGGTTTATCATAATGATTACAAATGTAAGATGCAGCATATGATGAAAAATAAATATCTTATATTTATTCATAAAGTGTCAATTATATGAATCTGAAAGATTACAAGAAAAATTTATTAAAATATAAATTTTGATTGGCTTGTCAGGTATATTCCTTTCAAGAAGATCTAAGAATTTATTCTTGATCTTTGGGGGAGCATTGGGGTTACCAGTTGAAGGATACATTGATTCAGATTTTATGTCTGATCTTGATGATGGAAGGTCTACATCAGGGTGTGTGTTCTTATGCAATGGTGGTGCTACTAGTTAGAAGAGTTCTAAGTAACCCATCATTGCAGATTCGACGATGGAAGCTAAGTATGTCACTACCTTGGATGCTGCAAAAAAAGCCTTCTAGTATAAAAAATTTATCACAAAACTTAGTGTAATGACATCCGATGCCATCACTCTGTACTGTGATAACAACAGTACCATAGCACTCGTTAAGGAGTCCAGATCTCATCAGAAGTTCAAGCACATTGAGTGGTGATTTTATATTATACACGACTACCTCGAGAAAAAATACGTTGAGGTGTGAAGAGTAGAGTCCAATGATAGTGTGGTAGAACCATTGATGAAGCAGTTGAGCCAGCAGAAGATTGAAGTCCACCTTGAGAAGATGGGACTTAGGTTAGTGGTCAATTAGTTTAGATCAAGTGAGAGATTGTTAGATGTATGCCCTAGAAGCCAATATGATAGACACATTGTAATAATTTTAAGACATATATTTATACTTAAACTATTGATTCATCAATAAAATAGATTTTTTTATCTATTTTTATTTTATGTATCCAAAAATTATCTTAGAAATTAATAATTTAAAGATACATATTCTCAAGAGTTGAGACTTAGAGACATGTATGATGAATTTCTAATTGCTCTTGATCGATGGATCATCATGGAGATGGTGACTGATCCGATTAGATCGGTGCATGGATCACTTTGTTCAGGATAGATGAGTCTCTAACCTACAATATAGAGACACTAAGCGAGAGTGTAGATAGTTGTTAGAGAACATCGGTATTCAGTGTGACCAAATGAAAGATCACATGGATGTCTACTCACTCGTCAATGATCTTCTCGATGTTGTAGTGGTATAAGTAGTTCTTTAACCTGCGATATCTCGACTGCTCACAGTAGAGTTGTTGTAGTTTAATTGCACATAAATATGGTATTCTAGCTATTTGGATCTTTATAGTATATATTGGCTACAGTAAGTTCATTGTAGCAGTAGGATGCGCACTTAGATGAGATCTATCGATTTTAGTAGATAAGGAATAGTCCTATGAGGTTTGAGAGGCTGAGTCTTTAAGTCTGTGGCCACAGTAAGATAATTGATGAACAAGTGTTTTCATTAGTATCACGATTTGGACTTGAGTTAATCAAATTTTTCATATGACGGATATTGAGATTTGATGAGTTTTCATAACCTCCATCTTATCGAAACTCATGATAAAGAAATTGAATCACATGGTAACTACATCTAGGGATTCTAATTATTTTATTCTACTAGGTTGTTACCATATGCTGTTAGGTGTCATTAGTGAATTGTGAGAAATCACTAGGATCATTCTGGATTGATGATCCTTGTTGGATGAGAGTTGAAAATATTTTAGCCTATTGAAAGATGTTTCGATAATACTATGATAGAGATCATAGTATGTTTCACTGTCAGATAGAATAGAACCTATGGAATCACACACAAAAAAGATTTGATTAGATCAAATGGTTAGATTATGATCAAATTATCAATATGATTGACAATTTAAATCAATCTCTAAAAGTTACAAACATAGGATCAGCTAATAGTTAGTAAGGAGGACCTAATTACAATTATTGCAATCCAATTTGATATGATCAAGTTGGAGATCAAGTCCTAATTAATTAAATCATATTTAATTTATTTAGATTTAACTTAATTAAGTCTAATTAGATATTTGGATTTCAAATTTGAGTCCTAATTGGATTAGGAATGAGTCTGAAATGAATTAGGTTTGAATTAAATTCAAATCGGATTCGAATTGAGCTCAGATTGAGTCAAATTGGATAAATATGCAAGAGCCCCACATTTACTAGGACTATCTCTCCTCTCTCATGGAAGAAAAGAGGGGTGTGCATGGGGATACGCGCCCCCTCCTTTGGCATATGCAAAAAGGGAGAGAGTTGGCGCCCCTTTTCCCTGAGCTTCTCTCTCTCCTTGCCACATGGGATTGGATTGGTTCAATCTGAATTTGAGAGTTTAAATTTGGTTGAACTCTATATGATCCCCTTGACCACATCTATAAAAAGGGTCGGGTTTTTGGGTGTGGTGATCATCACATCATGAATCAGATCACTGAATCCATCTTGCCGCCCCCTCTTCTTCCTCCATCTTTATTCCACATGCCCACACCCTGGTCGGCCACATAGAGGTAGAGAAATTAAAGAGAGAGATTAAAAAATGGGAGAAAAAGGAGGAGAAGGTGTTCTCTTATTGCCTCTTTGCGTTCCTCCAATGATGTGCGATGGCAGTCCATGCATAGATCCTCAGATTATCTTTTACGATGATCGAAGAAGGAGATCAAATCCAAACCAATGAAGCAAAGATCTGAAAGAGAGACAGCACCTTGATGATTTTTGGCACTTTTGGTCTGCTTCAGTCCCATGTGGATATCCATAGAGATTGGTATGTGTGCAGCTTTCAACGAAATCTGCAGACATCCTCAGATTCAGATCTGAAGAAGGATTTTGCAAGTTAGGTAGGTGATCTGATCACCAATTTTATTTTGGTTTTTGAAATTAGATGTATACTTCTCATGTTATTTTTATTATATAAACTAAATCTATAAAAGTAAAACTAAATCTGTAGGAGTAAGATTAGATCTATGCATGTGTAGATTAAAAGTAGTTTTAATCTATCTTTCACTGTGTTTTTCAAAATTATTTTAAAAATTCTGCATGCATGTATTTCAAAACTTTTTTAAATAAATTATAGTGGAAGATAATTATATTAATCAAATTAATCTAACATACATATGATTTAATCATCAAATCAATCTACTTTAGGATCTATGACATGATATGTTACATATAAAATCTGAAATAATCACATGATAAAATCTGTATGCATGGATGTAAGCAGTAGATCACATCTACTTCTAATCTGAGTTCAAAACTCGATACCTGAGTATGGATCGATGATCGTCACTATTGAGAGATATGGTTAAATAATCCTTATTGGTTGCTCGCAGCCGCACATGCGTCCGGTCTCTACAGAAAGTCCACTCGAAGCACCGATCTGATCGGTCTTCTCGAGAGTGCTAGCTCGCATGAAAATCTTCTTCTTGACTGATCTGGATCCCTATTTTAAATCTCTAGAATCTTTATAGAGGTTGAAGATGGACTTCTAGAGAAGATGAGGATCTAAAAAAGATATGGAGAAGAAATTATTTTTTCTCTTATTTTTCTCTCTTCCCAAACCCTGAGGACTAAACCCTAGAGTTTTTGATCTTACGCTCACCCAAGAGAAGAGAACTCTTCTCTCCCTTTTCACACCATAAAGTCATGCCCAAGGCTCCTCACCATGAAAGCTTTCTTCCTGGTCTCTTACACACACATAACAAAAAATAGAACCCTTTTTATTAGGCATGTAAGGAGGTAGGGTGCAGAGTCCAACAATATTTGGACTCTTCCATGAGATATCGCCTCCCTTCATAATTCCATGCCAATAAACACCCCAAAAAAATATGGGACACTTCCTTTCTTATTTTTCCATGGTAGAACCAGATTCTATCTTTTTTTTTTTGAAAAATCTCCTCAAAATGACACACACATAAGGAGAAAAAAATAAGCTGACGGCAAGGTCTTAGAGATAATGTCAAACATTATCTATATGGTATCCTATTTCAAATCAAATTTGAACATACCATTTAAAACCTAATCCTATCCAAATTTGGATGTGAAATAGAGAAGAGAAAGAACTCTTTGACATGAAAAAATCTCATGAAAAAACCATTTCAGCATGGAGAAAGATGGCATCAAAGTGAAAGGCGCATGGGGAGGAAGAGTCCAATCCTAAATGGACTCTTTATTTCCTTATTTGAATCCAAACCAAATCACATCTGGTTTAACCCAAATAAAATAGATGAAATCCAATATAATTAGATTCATAAATTTTTATGGATCGATGAATAGTGAGTCAATAATGGGATTTTTTTGATAAATAGGAAACTTAAGATTAAGATGCTCCAGAATGAAAATGAGGGAATGTCCACAATACCTAATTAAATTAAAAATTGATTGAACCAAAGTTCTAATCAAATTTGGGATATATCTCCCTTAGCGAATAGGTGATCTCATAATCTAATTGGATAAAATCTAATTGAATGTAATTTAATTAGATTTTATTTAATCCTCTTTGCTCAATCAAATTGAGCAAATCAACAATCTAATTACTAATTAATTCTCCATTAATTCACTAACATTTAGTAAATAAATTTATTGCAACTTTTGCATGAGATTAATCTTCAATCGAATTGATGATTAAGCCCTTGAATAATTCTCAATTATTGATCAGCCATATGATCCGTCAAAAATTTCTTTTGAGTGTGACCCCATAGGTTCGAACCTAAGCCGGTAGCACAATAATAAATTTTTGAACCAATCGATGTAACCATCTAGCAATGGTGACCCGACATCCGGATAGGTCGAACGAAGGCGAAGCAATATTCAAGAATCTATTGACATATGGTTACCGTATAATTCATCCTTTTGATCCTAATGCTCGAGGATGACCTAGGATTTAATTATCAATCCTAGATAAGTCATCTGCATTGTATTTCAATCTTTCAAATCCATCATATGGTTTATCTAGGCTCAGATTTTGCTAAACTGAAATACATTGATACATTAACTCCTAATTTGGAGGGATCAATTTCATCTCGACTCACGCATCGATTTGACAAGTACTTGACTGCACCCAAAAATCTTCCATCACTGAACTAGAAACTCAGTTAGTCTGGCACCAAAGTACAGTAAGTTGCTTGCAAGTTACCATGGTGATCTCAGTCAGAGAAATACTTATACCCACACCCTTTATGAGCTATCCTGGACAGTCGAGTACTCCACAGTTGGTCACATTCAGTGACGATGTACTTCTACATCTCACTTGTATATCATACCAGTATCTTCACATCCTTTGTGAGCTACCCTTGACAGTCGAGTACTCCATAGTTGGTCACGTTCAGTGACGATGTACTCCTACATCTCACCTGTATGTCATACTAGTATCTCCACACTATTTGGTTATGAGGACAAGCAATATATATGGTACACAACGACCTACACTTGATATCGCTATCGTCTTAGTAATAGTGTATCATTTGATCACAAATCAATTTAAGGACTACGCGATAAATCCTCCTTTATTGATCAAAGTAGTCTTAAGGACTTCATCACAATATATAAGTTCGTTAGAAGATGTAACCTTATGATGAAAAAGACTAAATAATTTTTATTATTTATCAATTCATATACATTTATAATTAGCACAATCGTCGAATGATTGACTTTAGGAGACATTTCTCAATAACTCCCACTTGAACTAAAGCCAATCAGTATATTATCATATACCCATCTTCGATTTATCATCTTAGAACTCTTAGATACTGAGGCTTTAGTAAATGGATTGGTCAAGTTCTCCTTTCCATCGATCTTCTAAAGATTGACGTCACCTTAACAGATTTTCTGAATAAGGTGGTAGCGATGCAAAATACTTGATAGGCTAATGGGACTTCGGCTCCGGGCATGAGTTATGGCTTTAGTGCTGTACAATATAGCAGGACCATCATCTGAGGGTGTCACTCCTAGCTTGTCAGTGAACCTGTACAATCACATAGCTTCCTTGTAAGTATCGAATGCTGTGATACATTCTGTCTCACAATTTGAATTTAGCTATATTGCTCTGCTTGGAACCTTTCCAATAGATTGCTCCATTATTTAGGGTAAGGATGTATTCTGATACGTTCTTGCTATTATTATATCCAACTAAAAATTAAAGTCATATTCTGTAAGTTTTAAGTCAGATTCTCCATAATCGAGTCACGATCTTTAGTATTTCTCAAATACCTAAGGATGTCCTTCCAGTGATTCTAACTCGGATCTTGCAGGTATCCACTCACTACCCTGTCAGTATACCATATCCGATCTCATACATAGTATGCATGATAGAATAAATTTTACTCATAAACACTCTATATACATTGAACTGGGATAATCCAAGCAGCCTCTTAGATCTATCTCTATAGATCTTTATCTCTAGGATGAGGGATGCTTTTCCTAAATCCTTTGTGGAGAACAATGATAATAGCAAAATCTTTATTTCCTATAATGTAAAGAATGTTATTTCTGATTAAGAGATTTTCATTCACGTACAAAATAAGAAATATACTCATAGAACTATTAACCCATTTGTAGTTACAGGATTCTTCTTTATTCTCAATGAAGCTGTGTTTTAATCACTTATCAAAATGAACGTTCCAACTTCAAAATATTTAGCATTGCCACAAGAGAAAATATCTCACTATGATCAATACCATAACATTGACAATATCCTTTAGGCAACCAGATGGGCTTTGTAGGTCTTCACCTTCTCATCGCACTCTCTGATACTATTGAAGATCCACTTACACCCTGTGGACTTTATCCTTTCGAGTGGATCAATGAGTGTCCATACATCGTTGTCTATTATAGACTTCATTTCAGACTCTATGGCTCCAAGCCATTAATCAAAGTTGGAACTTGACATGACATCCATATAGGTGATCAGATCTTTATTGTTCTTATCGAGTTCAATAGGATCACGTCCCGTATCAAGATACTAAAGTATCTATCCGACGGATGCGATACTCTATCAGATCTCTTTAATGATGCCTCTACAATGGATTTTGAGTTTGATCTAATCAAATTTGATTCTATAAGTCACTAGATTGTGTTGGCTCTTCTACCTATTGAACTTCATAAGTTCCACATTAGAGGCATCAGTTCCTTCACCAAGGTACTTCTTTTTTAAAAAAAAAATATCGAACAACTCTTGTTCTTTAGTATAGTAGAAGTTATATCCCCTAGATTCTTTGAGGTTACCCTTCAAAATAATACATATAGGATTGGGATCCAAGCTAATCTATCTGTAATTACTTGACATAAACCAAACACTCCCAAATCCTAAGGTAAGAGGGTTTCGACTTATACCTAGTCTATATCTCATATAGAGTTATTGCGACTGATTAATTCAAAATCTAGCTCAGAACATAATAAGAGTCTTAAGAGCATAACTCTAAAAAGAGACTGACAGACTTGTAAATCCCATCATGGATCGTACTATATCTAACAAAGTTGATTCCAATAAGAGAGAATCCTATTCTCTTCTAGATATATCAAAAATTCATCGAAAGAACATTCTCTTCTTTAATCTGACCAAAGGACTTCAATTCTCTTCCAGTTCATTTCTCTATCTTATTATGGAATCATTTGAATATTTTAAATAATCTAAATTTATGACAAACATATTCGTAGATCCAATACATCAGTATGTATCAGATTCAGAATATCATTGGCTCGTTCATCTTTTTCAGCAAAAAATGACTTGGTCATCTTACTAAGGATATCAGATTGACAGATTGATAATGATTCACAATCATTGACTTTGAGAATTCTTTCCTGTTGATCCTATTCTTATTTATATGATCAAGCTTAGATTACCAAAAGTAAGCTTCCATGATATTATCTACTCTTAGGAGTTTGTTTGATTGTTGTGTACTATACACTAATAGGCTATGACTATTCATAAATGTTATTTCTCAATTGCCCACATGATTTTGACATCATTCATAATGATATCACATAAATCATTAGACAATAGTGATAATCACTAAAATGATATTATTAGAATTGAAAATAGGCTCGACGATTCCTAAAATCAGGATTGGAACATAACTTCTATCTCCAACATTCAGGAACCTCTTGCTGTTTTCAAACTTTCTACTAATTTGATGTCGTTGCAATAATTTGCATGATCTTTCGATATTCAATATCAAGGTTGTAGTGTCATAGATAGAGAAATCACAAGGTGTTATCATATAATTATCTTGTTCAGCAATCTTTTGCTAATTTCTTTTCCTAACCTGTTTAGGTCAAAAGACTCTGTCAGACTAGGTTAACCTTAGACTCTTTTGTCAGTTCGGATTCATTAGCCCAAACACAACTCTTTTGGACCTTCCTTTCTTTTTCTTTCTCAAATATTATTGTGCACTGAAGACACATCTTCAAAGGTGCAAAAGAACTCCTTCAATATTTGAAGGATTTTCTCCCACTAAGCATCATCGAATTTACAACTAAATTTGTATTCTTTATTATTTTCAAAAAATACCACACGGTGATATAATCATTTGGCCACTTCTGATAAGTGCCTTTGATCACATCATGTGTGTTGGATGTGGGAACATCAGGTGCTGGATCCATAATCATATTTAAGATCCAATCGTCCTCTAGAAGTATTTACAACTTCGGATACTATCTATCGAAGTTGGATCCTATAAATCAATCACTGTCAAATAGTAAATGAAGCAACAGACATCTAGCCATAACTGAAAGAAAAATACAAGACCTCTATGTTTATGAATTGATTAAGCCTAAAGATTTAAACTTTAATTTAAAGATTCTCTCATTATTTTAGTCGAATTAGTAGCTTCTACCTCTAATCTGAGAAATTATCTTAATTTTTTAGTGGATACTAGAATCCACACAGACTGCATACAGGCCTAAGAATGACTCGATCAACCCATATGCATCTATGGATAGGTTCTCAATCAATTATTTTTTTAAATAATTTTTAGTAATTAATTTTACCCCAAATTTTATTTCAATAGACGATGGGCCTCCACTGAAAGTCCCAATTAGGTCAAACCATTAACATGAACCTACTCAGTGATTCTAACTAATGAATGATCAGATCTGAGGATGGCTCGATCAATACAACCATCATCAGATAGTACAACAGAGTTATCATATGATAAATAATAATTCTATCATTCTGAGAGAATACTAGACGGATGATGCCTGCAATGTCAATCAGAAATAATGGATCCATTATCATTCACCTTAATGGAAGGCTATGATCTAGTTATCACCATAACCAGCTCATTTTAGAGACCTAATAATTTAGAAGATTTGATAATTAGTTTAAAGAAGAGATGAGAAGAGATCAACCAGTAAACCATAATCTTCTCACTGACATCACCAAGTTATTGAATTGGATCAGGGTCATGCTGGTTGAAATGGCACCTAGATCAGTCACACTGATCAACCTTAATGACATGGGTCAACTCAAATCACTTAGCAGTCTAATCAAGTCATAATCCATCAAATTGGCTAGATAAATGAGATTGGTGGGAGAGTCTACTAAGATTGCCTTAGACACCATCGAAATGGTCAGATAAGTTGCTCTCAATTAAAAACCACCAATTAAAATGTCAAACTTATCTTAGACACCAATTGATTAACTAGTTTCGATTTGACTAGCCTAATGATTCGGGTTCAACCACTGAGCTACAATCAAGATTTATTTGATCTAATCAAAGACATAGACTTGACCATCTACAACTATTGTATTGGTTCTAAAAAAATTCTGATTTAATCTAATTCAATATTTGGTTAGATTTAATCAATTTTTCTACATAGTTTATTAACTCTTTGATTCTAACCTTAGGTCTAACCTAATTAAGAGGATCTAATTTGAGTTAACCCATGCCCCCATATTTTATGCAATATCATTAGATCTTTAATTTATAATTCTAGATCTAGTCGATTCTATACTTAATTCTTAATTAAGTTTCAGTATCAACATGGGTTTAGATTTAGGTTTGAAATAATTTTAATTTTTTGTATTGTAATTAATTTACATCAAATGTTATGCAAAGATTTTTGATTCTGAAATTGGATCGACTCAATCAACATTAAGCTGGCTACACAAGGGGACTGGATCAACTCAGTTCAAAACTGGATCAGCTTAGTAATTGTACAAGCACATTTCAGATCTGAAAAATTTTACATAATTCTAAAGTAAAATCAATCATAAACATCTTTTTAGATCATATTTAAACTTGTTATGATTCAAAATTTTATTTTTTCATGATTAAAATAATTTTAATCATATAGATTAGATGTTTTATTTTTCATACAACTTTGTATCATATATAACAAACCTAGAGTTTCAAGATCTAGGATTTTGCAGAAAAATAAGTTCTTCCTTTTGTGTTCTTCTTTATGGGATCTAATTACATGGTACCCCTACACATCATAAGAACACCCCATCGAATGAGAAGAGAGGATTTTTAAATCCTTCTTGCTCCTATGATCGAACGGTCTGATGATCAACCCAATCCAAGTACTTGCTAATCGGATCATCTAATCTAATCATATATCATATATGGTTGAATTTAGATTTAATTTAAATTATATCAAATCTGATTACAATCTTAGATCACATCTAAATCAGATCTTAAACATCACATGCATGATAAATTAGATTTTATCAAAGATCAGTATAAATTAGGACAACTTGTTCACTGTAAGGGATAAATCCTATAGTAGGACAACCTTATATCAGTTTATGTGATCTATCATTAATTAAATTCAGATTTAAGATATCACATATCAGATTTAAATAAAATTTAAATTTAAATTTAATATACACATATAATATGTCATAACGAATTTAGGCTCTGATACCATAGTTGGTGAACGCAGGCAATTTCATGCATGTGTTTCAAATTTTTTTCGAATAACTTACAGTGAAAGATAATTAGATTAATCAAATTAATCTAATTGCATATGATCTAATCATCAAATCAATCTACTCAAAGATTTAGGGTATGATATATTGCATATAAAATCTGAAATAATCACATGATAAAATCTGCATGCATGGATGTAAGCAGTAGATCACATCTACTTCTAATCTGAGTTCAGAATTCGATACCTGAGTACAGATCGATGATTGCCACTGTTGAGAGATATAGTAAAATGATCTTTGCTAGTTTCTTACGGCCACATATGCATTCGATCTCTACAAAAAGTCCACTCGAAGCTCCGATCTGATCGATCTTCTCGAGAGTGCTAGCTCGTGCGAAGATCTTCTTCTTGGTTGATTTGGATTCTTTCTTTAAATCTCTAAAATTTTTTCAAAGACTGAAGATGAACTTTTGGAGGAGATGAGGATCTAAAAAAAATATAAAGAAAAAATTATTTTTTCTCTTATTTTTCTCTCTTCCCAAACCCTGAGGACTAAACCCTAGGATTTTTGATCTTGCGCTCACCCAAGAGAAGAGAACTCTTCTCTCCCTTTTCATGCCATAAACTCATGCCCAAGGCTCCTCACCATGAAAGCTCTCTTCCTTGTCTCTTACATGCATACAACAAAAAATAGATCCCTTTTTATTAGGCATGTAAGGAGGTAGGGTGAAGAGTCCAACAACATTTGGACTCTTCCATGAGATATCACCTCCCTTCATAATTCCATGCCAATACACACCCCAAAAAAATATGGGACACCTCCTTTCTTATCTTTTTATTGTAGAACCAGATCCTATCTAATTTCTCACAAAAATTCTCCTCAAAATATTGCACACATTAGGAGAAAAAAATAAGTTGGCGGCAAGGTCTTAGAGATAATGTCTAACATTATCTATATGGTATCCTATTTCAAATCAAATTTGAACATATCATTTAAAATCTGATCCTATCCAAATTTAGATGTGAGATAAAAAAGAGAAAGGACTCTTTGGTGTGAGAAAATCTCACACAAAAACTATTTCAGCACGGAGAAAGATGGCATCAAAGTGGGAGGTGCATGGGGAGGAAGAGTCCAATCCTATATGGACTCTTTATTTTCTTATTTGAATCCAAATCAAATTATATCTGGTTTAGCCTAAATAAAATAAATAAAACTCAATATAATTAGGTTTATAAATTTTTAATTAAATTTTAATCAAATTAAGAATTGATTGAATCAAAGTTCTGATCAAATCAGAGACATTTCTCCCTTAGCGATTAGGTCATCTCATAACTTAATTAGGTCAAACTTAATTGAATCTAATTCAAATTAAATTTTATTTAATCCTCTTTGCTCAATCAAATTGAGCTAATTAGTAATTTAATTTTTAATTAATCCTCTATTAATTCACTAACACTTGGTGAATAGATTTATTGTAACTTTTATATAAGATTAATTATCAATCGAATTGATGATTAAGTCCTTGAATAATTTTTAATCGTTGATCAGCTACATAATCAGTCAGAAATTTTTTTTGAGTATGACCCCATAGGTTCGAATCTAAGCCGATAACATAGAAATAAATTTTTGAACTAATCGATGTAATCATCTAGTAATAGTGACCCGACATCCGGATAGATCGAATGAAGGTGAAGCAATATTCAAAAACCTATTGGCATATTGTTATCGTATAATTTATTTTTTTGACCCTAATGCTCGAGGATGATCTAGGATTTAACTATCAATCCTAGATAAGTCATCCACATTATATTTCAATCTTTCAAATCCATCACATGGATTATCTAGGCTCATATTTTGCTAAATTAAAATATATTGATACATTAACTCTTACTAATTTGAAGAGGTCAATTCTATCTTGACTCATGCACCGATTTGATAAGTACTTGACTGCACCCAGAAATCTTTCATCATTGAATTAGAAACATAGTTAGTCTGACATCAAAGTACAGTAAGTTGCTTGCAAGTCACCATGGTAATCTCAGATCAGAGGGACACTTATACCCATACCCTTCGCAAGCGACCTTTGACAGTAGAGTACTCCGCAGTTGGTCATATTCAGTGATGATGTACTCTTAAATCTCACCTGCATGTCATACCAGTGTCTCCACACCATTTGGTTACGAGGACAACCAATGCATATGGCACACAATCACCTACACTTGATATCGCTATCATCTTAGTAATAGCATATCATTTGATCACGAACCAATTTAAGGACTACGCGATAAATTCTTCTTTATCGATCAAAATAGTTCTAAGGACTTCATCATAATATAGGAGTTTGTTAGAAGATGTAATCTTGTGATGAAAAAGATGAAATAATTTTTATTATTTATCAATTTATATGTATTTATAATTAGCACAATCGTCAAATGATTGGCTTTAGGATATATTTTCCAACAGGTGTAAGATTAAATCTATGCATGTGTAGATTAAAAGTAGTTTTAATCTATCTTTCTCTATATTTTTCAAAATTATTTTGAAAATTCTGTATGCATGACACCTAACGCAGCCCAATAGGGGATATTGTTTTCATTTTTCTCTTTCTTTCTTCCTTCATTTTCCATCAAAGAAATCCTTACTCACTTAATCATTGAAGGGTTTAACCAAAGCTGATCTAGTGAGACTTCATCCTATATTTGTTATCCAGTAGGTTTGCTAGGGTGATCTATATTAGCATTCCAGGATTCAATGGCAACATATTGACACCATCTGAGAAAATAGACAAAAAACCATGAAGTATAGAAGGAACAATCACCTAGTAATCATTCAACAAGAATCCAATGGCTCCTAGAATATCCCTCTAAGGTCTCCTCCACTGCAGCCAACCATAGAGAGCATCAACACATGACAAATCAACTTGTTGGCTCAACAAGTGCAAGCTCTTATAGTAATGATGAAAGATTTGCAGTGGTAGGTCTTTTCCCATTATGTAGTTCTGCTAGATCACCAAGATGATCCTATTATCTAGGGCAGTAGCTTTCACCTTGAGGATCATGAGAGGCCGAAATAGTCACTATCATTTCCATTCTAAAACCAACTCTATTCCTAGTGATCTCTCTCTATACTGACCAAGAAGGATCTTTAGGTGGGAGAAGGATCTCAACTATAAAATTAAGGAGATGAGCAACTAGATCAAAAAACTGCAAGAGTAGAACATTGAAGCGGGCGATGATTTCAAAACAATAATTGAGCCTTCCTTAACCAAAGAAATCATGGAAGAATCGATGCCAAAAGAGTGCAAGGTTCCTCAATTTGAGCTCTACGATGGTACATACCATTAATCCAATTGATCACCTTAAGAGTTTTAAAGCTCTTATATTGCTGCAAGGGGCTTCGAAGGCTATAATGCACCATGCTTTCCTAGCGACACTCAAGAAAGTGGCATAACTCTAGTACTTAAGCCTTTAACCAAGCTCCATCTACTCTTTTGATTAGCTTGGATGGCAATTTTTCAACCACTTTGTTAATAGAAGGAAAGTTTCAACTAGCTTGTTTTCATCAAACAAAGGAAAGAGAAATCCCTCCAAAGTTATATCACCCCTTTGTGGTTGCTATAGTGATTAATGGGCTGAGAAACTTGTGCTTCAGCTTCTTATAGAAAAGAGCTCCTAAAGATTTGATTGAGCTCCTAGCTTGGTTAGATAAGTATATGAGTGCCAAGGAAGCCAGAGCTACTCGAAAAGAGGCTACAAGAAAAATAAGTGGCAGATTCAGAGACTATGGGAATGAGGACCCAAGAAGGAGGCATGGCTAAGAAGAAAGGAGCATCGTGCGGCCTTGAAGCCTGCCCCAGAGTTTAGAGAGGTATATCCCTTTCAATGCATCAAGTGCTATGATCTTAATGGAGATTCAAGATTGAGACTCCCTGTGCTGAGCTCGAAAGCTACGAACCTCTACAAAGAAAAAGGATATGGTATTGCTAATTCCATAATGATTGTGATCATGATTCTGAGGAATGCCATTAACTAAAGGATGAGATCGAAGTACCTATCTAGTGAGGATCTTCAGCTAGTACATGAGCAACCACTCGAAGCTCTGGCAGAGATGGGCCGACCTTAGAGAGATGGGAAAGTAATCAACCCCTCATTAGAGTAGTAGCCACCATCTCTTAAAGATTCACAACAAGGAGCTTGAGCTTTTCAGCCTTAGCAAAATGATAATTTAGCCTGATCGGGCCAGATGCACTTATGCTGAGCAATCAAACTCAAGGACTTCGAACCTCAGCAAAGATAGTGTTAAAATATTTGTAGGAGAAGAAGAAAGCAAAACATAGAGAGAGAGAGAGAGAAAGAAATTTGTATTTTAGTTATCTTACATTTAGTACATCTCAAGGATTATATGTACTAGTTTACAAACTATATATAAAGAAAGTAATATATGCTGATACAAAGTCATATTAATAAAAAAAAATTATAAGCTGATATGGGTTATCATATGATCTCTAAAATCATGTGATCATCTAAAATCATATGATTTTTGAAATTATGCGATCACCTGAATCATGCTAACACCCCTACTTAAACTAAAGATGATACTATAGGAGTCAACTTGAGTTTGGAACATGCATTACGAATATACCCAAAAGTTGATGTGACGAATCAGAAGTTGAAGTAGCAGCTCAAAAGCTGATGTGATAGACCAAAATCTGATATAACAACTTAGAAGCTGACATGGCATGGATCAGGAGCTGATGTGATAACTCAAAGAGTGAAGTAATAGATCAAGAGTTCGCATAATAGCACAGAAACTGATGTGGTAGATAAGGAGCTGTCATAGTAGCTCACAAGTTGATGTAGAAGATCAAGAGTGGATGTAGCAATTCAGAAGCTAAAATGATAGACTGATATGTGAAGTTGATATGACATATAGAATTTGATATAATAAATTAGGAGCTGACATAGCAAATTGATATGTTTGGCAATACTAACATAGCTAACTAATGTAGTAGATTAAAGTATCCACTAATGTGGCTGACTAACATGGCAGGCTGGTGTTTCTATTGATGTGTTTGACTAATATGACTGGCTAATCTATCTATCGATATGGCTGATTGATGTATCAGATGACGTAGTAGTAGACTGATATATAACTGACTAACATATTTGATGACGTGGATTGTTGTGTCTTATTAGTAGCCAACATGGCTCTCACATTGTGATGACATGACAAAATGGGGGATGTGACAAAGCTTTGCAGCTGAGCAGATGATGACATGGTAGCATATCATGATTGATCAATGATGATGTGAATGGATGATGTGTCTTATTTATGCTAATATGCTAGAGTGACATGTCAATTGTTGTAGTTGCTTTAAATAATGTAGTTGTGAGAAGATATATAGAAAATGATGGTTGCAATGAAATCAGCACTTAGAGAAAAGGCAGCTGAAGATCAACGATCCTCATAAACAAAGGCACCATGGAGAGAAGCAAGAGACCTTGGATTGGATAGTGAAAGTGCTAGAGGTAGCAAGTAAAATTAGAGACAGAGGGAAAGGAGCTGAGTGATAGTGAGGAGGTAAAACATTAGATCTGATTTTGAATAGAAAAGTAATGGAGAGGAGCTATGGATCCATCAGAAAATAAAGAATCTTTAGATGTCATACCAAGAAATGGAGGATCTATAGATCTACTAGAGAATATGAGATTTTTAGATGTTGATTCAATAGGAAATAGAGGATTGGAGGGAAATAGAAGATCTACAAATTTTTTGAAAAACAAGAATCTTTAGGTGTTGATTCACTATAAAATAGAAACTGATAGACCGATAATAGAGATTTTCAAGACATCCAGATATACTAACAATTGCTACAATAGAGGTAGAAGAGATGGTGGTATCATATTAGGTAATCAGTGGCTTTGATACATTATTAAGATATTTGTAGAAGAAGAAAAACAAGAGATAGAGAGAGGGAGAGAATAGAAAATGTATTTCTGTTTCCTCACATTTAGTACACCTCAAGGGTTGTCTATACTAAAATACAAACTCTATATAAGAGAAATAATATAGGTTAATATAAAATCAGGCTAAAAAAAAAAGATATATTATAGACTGATATGGATTATTATGTGATCTCTAAAATCATATGATCACTAAAATTATGTAATCATGCTAACTAAAATAAGTAAGAATAAAGATTTGGAATCTTTATATTCTTTATTGCTAACCATCAGTGGAATTATGTTTCAAAGCCGCTCAGGGGCTCAAGCTTTATAGATTGTGATCAACCTATGAAAACCAATGACTTCGGAAGATTGCCAGTCTGATAAATCGCACACTTGGCTAATCACTTGAAGCATAAGGCAACTCAAGGCCTGTTGGCGCCCAAGTTGCGAGCAGGTCCACTGGCCTTGTATCGCCCTTAGATACTCTCAAGGTCCATTGGCCCTAAAAGAGAAGAAACCTGGTGGCCTTTGTACTTGCCCTTGTGAATGCCTAAACCTCCTTCAAGGTGTGAGAAGAGTTGCCCTCGCTTTTGTGTATTCTTAAGACCCACAAACCTTCGAAGTTCGAACAGATCCGTTGGTCCTTGTACTCGTCCTCTTATATTCTTAAAGCCCGTTGGCCCCCAAGGTGCGAACAGACAGCATTCTAGAATATGGTAGCAACACCATTTCTTTTCATAAACAAAACAGAGTTTTTTAGAGCTTAACCAAGCTTACCTTAGAAAAATTATGTTAGCCATTTTTTTCCCTTTAAGCCACTTTAAATATGCAATTATCCAATTGGAACGTTTTTCTTAAAGAAAATAATGTCAAAATCGAATTTGGGGGAAAGAAAATCAAGTGGATATTAGTTCTTTAAAATTTAAAATCCATTTCAGTTTACATTTTATTTGACAAAGTCATTTACAACTAATTTTGAAGTCCAAGCGGGCCAAGACCAGCAGGCGGCAACTTAGTTTGGCACCTTTACACTCGGACCCACGATCACCTGCAGGATTCCCATAACTT